>NC_084858.1:13554244-13855058 GCF_951802175.1 Populus nigra | reverse complement strand
ACTTGGTTTTATGTCCAAGAACGGCTTAAACGCCCTCTATGGGTCGAAGATAGACTTCCCACCAAGTTTTTTTAAAAACTAGCAAATAAGGTCTTTTATAGTCAGATTCCCAAGATTAAGTCGGTCATGTTGTTTATGGAATTGTGGCCATAAACCATGAATTGCACGATGCACATCTCCACTAGGATGCGTCTTAAGAGTGAACAGAAGATTATCTAAAGACCCCTTACTCAAGCCATCCTTAATGAATTGTATTTTATCTTATCGGTTTATAGATATCATTCCTAAAGAACGACATGTTGCATTGCAAGTCCATCTGCCACATCTGTGACAAACTTTCAGTCGTTTTGTACAATGTTTATTTGCAAAAGTGCTTTTACTTGTTCCAGGCATGTATGAAATGAAAGAATTGGAGGACTCACTTGATAATCGGACCTTTGCTTCAATCAGCCAACAAATATCTTTAGGAATTCCATGATTCATTAACAACCTCAATCTTGCACACCTAGCACGGTAAATTTTTGCAATCATATTTGGAGGCAAAACGGGAAAATAATTTTTTAATTTTTCAAGAGTGGTGTCCATTTTCAAATGAGAATTTGAGAAGAGATTCGAAGAAAGGAGAAAGAGCAAAGAATTGCACAAATATATATAGATATTAGTTATTATGGGAAACTAAAAGAACCGACTTAAGTCACAGAGTACCGTTATCCACCATTGATCGGGGTGAGAGAGACTAGCAAAACAAAAGTTACACCAAAACGAAACGCAAATCAATGTGAGAAAAAGAATCAATCTTTATATATAGGATCACTCAATTCAATAGATTCATTTTCAACTGAAAAATTATCAAAATAAACTTTCAAACGATGTCCATTTACCTTGAAAACATTGTCATTCTTTGGATTCTCAATATCAAAGGCCCCATAAGATACACGTGTTTCACAATAAATGGACTGCTCCATCTTGATCTTAGCTTTCTATGAAATAAATGGAGTTAAGAATTATAAAGCAAAACTTTTTGACCAACATCAAATGTTTTTCTCAAGATTCTCTTGTCATGAAACTCTTTGATTCTTGCTTTATGAATTTTTAAATTCTCATATGCATTATTTCTTATTTCCTCAGGCTCATTTATTTATAACTTACACAGTTGGCTAGCATCATCAAGGTTTGAATTTAATAGCCCAATAAGCTTTATGTTCAAGTTCCACAGGCAAGTGACAAGGTTTTCCATAGACTAGTCTATAATGTGACATCCCTAATGATGTCTTATAAGCAGTTCGATAAGCTCAAAGTGCATCATTAAGTCTTAAAGATCAGTCTTTCCTATTAGGGTTCACTGTTTTCTCCAAAATCTGTTTGATCTCCCTATTAGCAAGTTCTACCTGTCCACTCGTCTGAGGGTGATAAGGGGTGGCAACTTTATGTGTGATTTCATATTTCTTCATTAAAGACTCAAATGACTTGTTGCAGAAATGTGTTCCACCATCACTTATCATGGCTCGAGGGATTCCAAATTGACTCAAAATATTTTATTTTAAAAACTTTATCACTGTTTTGTGATCATTGTTTCGACTTAAGATTGCCTCTATCCATTTTGAAACATAATCTATTACAACTAATATGTACAAGAAACCAAATGATGGAGGAAATGGACCTATGAAATCTAGACCCCAACAGTCAAAGATCTCAATGACAAGAATAGGATTTAAAGGCATCATGTGACGTTTTGAAATAGATCCTAACTTTTGACAATTTTCACAAGTCTTGCAGAATGCATGTGAGTCCTTGAACATGGTGGGCTAGTAAAATCCACTTTATAAGATTTTTGCAGTTGTATTTCTTGATGAGAAATGGCCCCTATATGCCTTAGAATGACAAAATTTAATGACACTATTTACCTCATTGTCAGGAATGCATCTTCAAAATATTTGATCAGAACAATATTTGAATAAATAAGGGTCATCCCAATAAAAATTCTTCACTTCATTCAAGAACTTTCTTTTATCTTGAGTACTCCAATGAGTTGGCAATTGTCCTGAAACAAGAAAATTGACAATATTAGCAAACTAAGGCATTGTAGAGATAGAAAGTAAAGATTCATCAGGAAAGTAGTCATCGATTGATGTGATGTCAGATTTCGAATCTGTTGTCAATCTTGACAAATGATTTGCAACATCATTTTTGGTGTCTTTCTTGTCTTTGATTGTGATATTAAATTCTTGAAGTAACAAAATCCACTGCAGCAATCTAGCCTTAGAATCTTTCTTAGAAAGAAGATATTTCAATGTTGCATGATCACTAAAAACAACAACAGGTGAGCCAACAAGATAAGACCTGAACTTTTCACATGCAAATACTACTGCAAGTAATTTTTTTTAGTGGTGGTGTAATTCATTTGAGCACTATTTAAAGTTTTACTTGCATAGTAAATCACATAAGGTTTCTTATCTTTTCTTTATCCCAGGATAGCACCCACGACATAATCACTAGCGTCAAACATTATTTCAAAAGGTATTGACCAATCAGGAGGTTGAATGGCAGGAGCAGAAGTAAAAAAGTTTTTAAGTTTAACAAAGGCTTATTCACAATGTTCAGTCTATTCAAAAATATTATCCTTTGCTAGAAGGTTACTCAAAGGCATAAATATTACACTAAAATCTTTAATGAACCTTCTATAAAAACCAGTATGTCCTAAGAATGATCTAACATCTTTAATAGTTTTTGGTGTTAGCAAGTTAGTAGTTAACTCGATTTTAGATTTATCAACCTCAATTCCTTTCGATAAAACAATGTGACCAAGTACAATGCCGTTTGTTACCATAAAGTGATATTCCCAATTTAGTACAAGATTCTTCTCTTCACACCTGCTCAAAACCTTTTCTAAGTTAGTCAAACAATCATCAAATGAATCACCAAAAACAGAAAAATCATCCATAAAAATTTCAAGAAAATATTCAACCATATCACTAAATATACTAAGTATGCATCTTTGAAACGTGGATGGTGCATTACATAATCCAAAAGGCATCCTTTGATATGCAAAAGTACCAAATGGACATGTGAAAGTAGTTTTCTCTTGATCTTTCAATGCAATTTCAATTTGGTTATAACCTGAATATCCATCTAGAAAAGAATAAAATTCATGACCTGCAACTATTTCTAGGATTTGATCCATGAAAGTTAAAGGAAAATGATCTTTTCTAGTCAATGCACATGCGTCAACCAGTAATAGTTCTAGTTGGAATTAACTCATTTTTCTCATTTGTTATCACAATGACTCCAGACTTCTTTGGTACAACTTGGGTAGGACTTACCAATTTTTTATCAGAAATAGAATAAATGATTCCATTATCTAGAAGCTTAATGACTTCATTTTTCACTACTTCTTTCATATTAGGATTAAGCCTTCGTTGCATTTCTCTAAAGGGTTTAACATTTTCCTCCAAATAAATCATGTGTGTGCAAATCAAAGGACTAATTCCTTTTATGTCAGCTATGGTCCATCCTAATGCATTTTTGTGTATTTTCAGAGTTTGTAATAACTTACCTTCTTGATGTGCATTAAGTTTTGAAGAGATCTTATTACCGGAAAAGTTTCATTTTCTCCCAAAAATGAGTATTCGAGATTGAATGGTAACAACTTCAAATCAAGTTTTGGTGGTTGAACACTTGAAGGAATGGACTGAATTGATCGTGGTGGCAATTCCTCAATTTTTGGTCTCCAACTATTTGTCTTTGATTCTTCCTGAAAATAAACCATTTGTAAATGATCAGATTCATCAATCTCAATTTCACTGGAAGTGGTTTGAAATTGATCATGAACTAATTTTCAGTAAAGTCCACTTCCTGTAAATCATTATCATCTCCAGGTTGCTTGCAAATGTTGAAAATGTTCATCTCCAATGTCATGTTTCCAAAGGATAGCTTCATTAGTACATTCCTATAATTAATCAATGCATTAGAAGTTGCAAGAAATTAACGTCCTAAAATAACAGGAAATGAATTACATGTTTCAACAGGTTGTGTGTCCAAGACAATAAAATTCAGAGGATAAATGAATTTATCGACTTGTACTAACACATCTTTAATTATTCCTCTAGGCACTTTTACAAATCTATCAGCAAGTAAGAGAGTTATAGAAGTTGGTTTTAACTCACCTAGATTGAGATTCTGAAAAACTGAATATGGAAGTAAATTCACACTAGCTCCAAGATCAAGTAAGGCTCTTTGAATTTGATGTTCTCCAATAAAGCAAGAAATTGTAGCACAACCAGTGTCTTTATATTTCAAAGCATTATTTTTCTGAAGAATGGCACTTGTTCGGCTAAAAAGGCTTTCTTTTTCACATTCAATTTTCTCTTCACAGTGCACAGATCTTTCAAAAATTTAGCATAAGAAGGAACCTGTTTAATAGCATCTAGCAAAGGTATATTGATCCTTACCTATTTGAAAGTTTCAAAGATTTCAAAGTTATGATTGACTTTCCTTTGTTTGGTCATGACATGAGGAAATAGAAGTGCTGGTGGGGAATCAGTCTTTTCTTTGCAATGTTCAGATTCAACCCCTTCTTTACCCTCAGAGATTGACTCATCATCTTTCTCACAAGGTTCAAGAATGGGTTTTTCAATAACTTTACCACTGCGAAGAGTGATGACGGATTTGACTTGATTCATGTGTTGGCTTCCAGAAGTACTTGCATTTGCATTGTATTGCCCCTAGGGATTTTGCTGTGGTTGAGATGGAAACTTACCTTTCTCTTGAAAACTGAGAGCAGATGTCAATTTTGCAATTATTGTTATCACTCTTCCAATTGAAATTTAGGTGATTTCTCCAACTAGGGTTATATGTTTGTGAGTATGGGTTATAATTGGGCATTTGGAAACTATTTAAAACATGGGCTTGTTCACGGAGACATTCCTTAAAAGAAGGCAAAGTTGGACAGTCATTGGTTGAATGTTCATTGGTTTCACAGATTGACACACAATGTCTTGAACAGATTTTAATTGACCACTCTTTTTCAATTTTAGTGCCTCGACTTTTCTAGCTAAAGATGCAAACTTGGCTTGGAGGTCATGATTTTCCCTAAGGTTGTACATACCTCCACTAGATGTATGAGGTTGAGTTTTACTTGGTGCCTTATAAGTGCTTGTAGTGTCCTAATTTTAAGTATTTTTAGCTAGCAAGTCTAGGTACTCCATTGCTTTATTAGGGTCTTTATATTTAAAAGTTCCATTGCACATCAATTCAACCATTTGCCTATCTCTAGGTGTTAACCCTTCATAAAAATGTGAATCAATCTCCATGTTTCAAAACCATGATGAGGGCAAGTATTAAACAAGTCTCGATACCTATCCCAACATTAGTAAAATGTTTCTCCTGGTTTTTAAGTGAAAGTGATGATTTATCTTTTGAAAGAGTTTGTTCTGTGAGATGGAAAAAAATTCTTTAAAAATTGTTGTTGCATTTCATCCCAAGCACGAATGGATCCAAGTCTCAAATTTTGTAGCCATGTTTTATAGGTGTTACAGACCTCTTTAAATTCCTTTAAATGCAAGTATGGATTTTCTAAATCTAAGCTATGAAAAGAAAGTAAAAGTTGAATAATGTCTGGCTTAAAATTGAAATGAGATGCATCTGGAGGGAAAACTATGCATGAGGGTGCACTTGTTCTTGTGGGATTCATGTGGTCTCTAAGTGTTCTCACACGATTATTCTTATTATTCTGATTATAAAGTGACTGATTATCTTCTTCGGCCATATTTTTTAAAAATGATGAGGATACCCTACAAAGTCTACCACTTAATGTACGTGACCAAACTCTCATGCATGTGTAAGAAGAGAATAAAAGGAAGAAAAGAAAAGAAACAAAAGTTAGATAAAATGAAAAGTGAAAAGAGAAAATAAAATAAATACTAAAATTTGTATAAGAATTTACCTTCTTGGCAGCGACGCCAAAAACTTGACACGACCAAAGATTGATGTCTTCTCTGAAGTGTAGGAGTGTCGAAGTAATAAATAACCCGGCAAGATCGGGGTCGAACCACAGGGAGGTTAACTATATAAATTATAAATAACAATACTACAACAACAACAACAACAAAAACAACAATAATAATAGTAGTAGTAGTAGTAGTAGTAGTAATAATAATAATAATAATAATAATAATAATAAAGAGAGCTTTGAGATGTGATATTGATATAAGGATTAAACAATGATAAAAACAATTGTCAAGGTTAAAATACTCTCATGCATGTGTAAGAAGAGAATAAAAGGAAGAAAAGAAAAGAAACAAAAGTTAGATAAAATGAAAAGTGAAAAGAGAAAATAAAATAAATACTAAAATTTGTACAAGAATTTACCTTTCCTGGCAGCGACGTCAAAAACTTGACACGACCAAAGATTGATGTCTTCTCTGAAGTGTAGGAGTGTCGAAGTAATAAATAACCTGGCAAGATCGGGGTCGAACCACATGGAGGTTAACTATATAAATTATAAACAACAATACTACAACAACAACAACAACAACAAAAACAACAATAATAATAGTAGTTGTAGTAGTAGTAGTAATAATAATAATAATAAAGAGAGCTTTGAGATGTGATATTGATATAAGGATTAAACATTGATAAAAACAATTGTCAAGGTTAAAGGACTCTCATGCATGTGTAAGAAGAGAATAAAAGGAAGAAAAGAAAAGAAACAAAAGTTAGATAAAATGAAAAGTGAAAAGAGAAAATAAAATAAATACTAAAATTTGTACAAGAATTTACCTTCCTGGCAGCGACGCTAAAAACTTGACACGACCAAAGATTGATGTCTTCTCTGAAGTGTAGGAGTGTCGAAGTAATAAATAACCCGGCAAGATCGGGGTCGAACCACAGGGAGGTTAACTATATAAATTATAAACAACAGTACTACAACAACAACAACAACAACAACAAAAACAACAATAATAGTAGTAGTAGTAGTAGTAATAATAATAATAAAGAGAGCTTTGAGATGTGATATTGATATAAGGATTAAACAATGATAAAAACAATTGTCAAGGTTAAAGGATCCACTAATGGTATTTCAAACAAGTATAGCATTAACTCTTATTATTCAACTGGAAACCACATACAAAGGAGGTTCCAATCGGATTATAAATTGTTCACATGATTACATTAGTTATCTTATTCAAATAATGCTAATACTTGTAAATTTTGTCAGGCATTCATGATTATAATTTATGTTAAGAACAAATCAAGTTTCTTTCATAGCATGGTGTTGGTTATACCATACAGTTTGGGCTATGAAAGTGCCAAGTATTTGTTGTACCAAGGGTTATATAACATAAATTTAGATTAACCATTTAACAAGCAAAGTATTAAGAGTGAATAAGATAACAAATACAAAACATGTTAGTATCAAACATTAAAGTCCATGTTGAGTTTATACTATACTTATTCTCACACTATTAGTGTAACCTTTTCACTTTGACATAATAAACTTAGCTAAACATAATGAAGAAGAGAAACATAAATAAACAAGATAAGAACATAAATAAGATATAAGTTAACTCAATAAAGGAAAGGAAATGAAAAGCATAAGTAAGAGATTAATATAAACAACACTTAAGTATTACAAAAAAAAAAGAGCAAAGCATGATCTTGATCTAAAAACTAAGATGCCTAAATGCATGGTAAATGCCTCCTTTTATAGGCCAAAATTTGGAACTATTGATTTATTGACTAATTGATGAGTGAGTAGCCATATCTTGACTTGGTGACAATCATTCTCTTCTTGTCTGAACAAAACGTCATTAATAACGTCAAAATTTGAACATACTTAAATCATGAAAGTTTGAGGAAATTGTCTCAGCTTTCTAGGGAAAAAAACTTGAGGTCATTTGAACTTCTAGAACTCGAGATATGGGTTGAACATTGAACAATGCCTGGGTTATAGGACAGATTCAGACTTCTCCGTTGTTGCTACAATTTGGACTTGAAAACAGCCTTTCTGAATCTTGCATTACCTATAAAAGTTTTAGGCCTATGTCTTAGCTTTCCATCCATATAGAGCAGACCTAAATCTAAGTTCTACAACTCCAGATATGACCCAATCACCAAACAGTATTCCAGTTTAGACTGAACCAACATCTCTTTTCTAAGCTTGGCCCTCTCATTGTCTTCTTAATTTCAGAAGTTAAACTCATCAATCAATCCTTCATTTATGTGATAGACCTGCATTTAAGATGGACATTTACCATAAATTAAATGTATCTTATATTATTAAACATGTTATTATAAAACATGCTTTAGTTAAGGAATTATTGATACTTCAAGTGCAAAATGATGATATAAAACCTTGATAAAAATACACTTTTAAGTATTAATCACCGCACATGTTAATTCTCCTTTGTTGGAAAAGAAGATGATCAATTTGTTTGTCAACACTTTCAAAGCACCATACTTTGAATACCTCGTGGGAAGCTCATCATAATATTTTTCTGACTTGGTTGTTACAGCTGAGAGGATTGAACAAGCCATCCGTTTGGGAAGGATTGTTGACTTGACTGAGGAGAAACATTTCATTGGAGAAAGGAAAGAAACCGAGGTTCACAATGTTAAAGGTAGTTACAAAAATAAGGGAAAGAACTACAAAAAAAAAGACACCTAGAAATCAATCATCCTGAAGACGATGCTACAATGTAATTAGACCAAGACTGGTATAGGCGTGACCTTAACTAACTATTAGAAATGTGCCCTTGTCGAAGAGTTCATTAGAAGAGAAATGATTGGAAGATTCTAGAAATTCCAATCAATGATTACTAAATGATTAGCCATTCTATATGTTACCTTGTAGCATAAGGTCTTTGTTGTTGAGCCTTTTTTCTAAAAGTGTTAATGAAATAATGAGTTTGTTCTTTAAATGTGTCTCTTTGGTGAGTTACATCCAAACATCCTTAAAAGGGTTCTCTCTAAAGAACTCACAAATATACTTTTTGAAGCCTCACGTGATCTCATAGATGCAATTTATCTCTTTTACCAAAATCAGTTTCCCATTGGAATTTTGAAAAATTGAACTTGCATTTTGATTTCAAAAATAAATTTGATGTTTATTTAAAATGATATTTTTGACATTCTTCTTGTAGAATGACACATGAATCAAATAACTCTTTTATTGAAGTGACTAAACTCTAAACCCAAAGTGCACAAATAATAAATAAACTTTCACCCTCACATCATGACCCTCGAGCCCTGTGCTTTAAATGTATGCATAATGGTATGTAGTGGACTTGTTGTTCATAGACTCATGAAATGCATTTCTTTATGAAATTCTAAATCATCACACTAGATGAGGTCAAAGTTTATTGATCTTAAATGCTTGCGCTTGAAATGAGGAAATATCATCTTTGTTAGTCCTTTCACATTCTAAAATAGTATATCCTTTGCCGTCCTTTTTTAAGCATGAATAATGTTTCTTTCATGAAAAATCCTGATTAGGATCACACTTCACACTGGGGGTAAGTGAAAATTTTAATGAGAAAATATGAAAAAGCCGTGAGAAAGCCGAAAAGGCAAAGAAGCCCAAGAAACTCAAATACTAGGGGGCATACCCAAATCACAAGAAAGAGTGATAACCAAGATAAAATGAGTATGCCCTAGCAAAGCAATGAAAAGCAAATGAAAGAAGAGCGACAAAAGAAAAGATGAATGACACAAAGAGTCGAACTGCTGATAGTGATCCTTAGTCTTTGAAACCCTGGAACATTTTTTGAGCCTTATGAATCCTTTTCTTTCATAGCAAAAACCACAACCTACATTACATGCATATAGAAGTCCTTTCTAATCAAGCAAGCAAGCAATTTGGAACAATAAACAATGCTCTCAAAATGCAAAGAGTACCTTTTCATAGGAATCATGACATCAAGAACAAGCTACTTGTTATTATTCATACTGATAAAATGAGTGTTCAAAAAAAGATAATTTTTCTCAAACAAAACCTCGAGTTTTTTCTCGAGCCCTTCACTTTGAACCCCATAAAAACAGAAGGTCACCTCATGAGGTACTTTCACCAATGACAAATATTGCCAACACAAGAGCAAATCATCTTTTTTCCAAGAAAAAAATAACCAAGGAGTTGCAAGATTTTAAAAGCAAATTATTTTAAATTCGCATCAAAACAAATTTTGTTTTCAAAATGCAAGATCAAGATTTCAAGATTTATTGTAGACTTATATTCCTTCACCAAACTAAAAATAAGAGAAAAGAGAGAATGGTCACTTAACATCATAATTTATCTGAGTTGCTGACAAAAAACACTTAGGGGTAATGGCCAGTACAAGGGGGCAACATTATGTTTAGAAGGAAAATTGATCCTTTCTAGGAAAAAGAAGAGGGACATTTCCTACAACAAGACAAGAAGGTATTTTGGTTTACAAAAGACAGCTTGATCCTTTCAGCAAGTGACATCGAATGTTTTTAGCAATGAGATAGGGGTAATAAATGATCCTCTTAAATTATATGACGAGACAGAAAATCTCTAGCAAGCAAGTGGATCCTGATGGGCACTATGAAGGCTGAGTTTTGTAAACAAATCTGGGAAAAGACTTACATGGGCTAACTCGAGTGCGCTAGAAGCCAAACAACAAAGATGACCAAAATTAGAGGTAACAGGTCCTCATCAATCAAGCAACAATAAGATTAAGAAGAAATAAGGGCCTATATTTCAAATCAGGTAAAGATACATGTATATCATTTAAACTTTGAGACATTGGACAATGAGTTTTGCAAATTTCACAAGAGAAAATTCTGATGGGATCCATCAAGTAGAAGGCCACCTTGAAATGACCAAGATTGAAATTGCTTTTGAAAATCCTTCACTTTTAAGAAATTTTCAACCTGGGCAGGCTGCTTATAAGAATTAGGCCACCTACGAAATCCTTGTGTTTTTCCACCTTTCATTTTCCATCTTTAAGGTAGTGCACTTCCTAATCCTACCTCTTTTCGATTGCACCTTTGAGCCCTCACCTCCTTTTCAAGAGCGCTTTTGAGCCGTCAACAATCCTAGATAGTGCGTTTTCTAACCATACCTCCTTTCAAGTGTGCATTCGAGCCCTCATCTCCTTTTAAGTGCTCCTTCTGCCCTACCTCTTTTCAAGTATGCCTTCGAACCCTCGATCATCCAAGGTAATGTGTTTCCTAACCCTACCTCCTTTCGAGAGCGCCTTCGAGCCCTCACCTCTTTTCAAGATCGCCCTCGAGCCCTCATCTTCTTTTCAAGTGCTCCTTTGAGCCCCCATCTTGGGGACAATGCATCTTTAAGCCCTATCATGTCATCCTTGTAAGACTTTCTTTTTCTTGGGTAGGTCACCCATTACAAAGAGACCCTTTCTTCATTTTTTTACTTGGGTAGGTCACCCATTACAATGAGACCATTTTTTTAAAAAATCTCCTTTCGTACCTTTCATCATCAGGCAAGTCGCCTGGAAAAATGAGATTACTCACGAAACTCTTTTTGCGTTTTATTCTTCATCGGGTAGGTCACCTGGAAAAATAAGACCACTAGTGAAATCATTCGCATTTCTTCATCCTATCAGGCTGGTCGCCTGGAACAATTAGCCCCCTCGTGAAACCCTTTTCGTGTTTTATTCTTCATCGGGCAGGTTGCTTGAAACAATTAGACCTTTTTTTTAAAAAAAAAAAACCCAATCAAAGAAAAAAGAAAGAAAAAGAGGAATGGTTTTCACAATTATTTTTCTATACAAAACTTACCATACAAAGTCAAAAGAAAATAAATTTTATAATGCCTTTGCACCGTAAACATTGTAAAGAGAGGGCAACTGTTGTAACCCAATTTTAGCCTATTGTCTTTTTAATTTAATTTTACAGGGTTTAAAATATAAAATTAAAAGATCAGAGATTTATTTCGATGAAAAATATGATTTGTCAGCTATCCTTATCTTCAAGATAATCCCTATCTTCAAGATAATCCTTGTCTTCAAGATAATGATAGTTATCCATTTTTGAATTTGATTCTTAATCAAATTCAAACTTCAAAGAAAAGAAGGAGTTTGATTGAAACTTTATTTCTCACACGCGATGGGACTCTTGCACTATAAATACAAATCCTAGTGCATGTGAAAAATGGAGAGAAGAAAAACCCTAGAGAGGTCATTACAAGAAACCCTAGAAGAAAAATTGTTAGAAGAAAAAAAAGAAAATAAAGGGGGCGACGAACCCTATACCAGTCGCCGCCCTTTTCAACCTTTTTTTTTTGCTTTTCTTCTCCAATCTCAGTATCTTCCCCCATCAAACACTTTTCATTCCTCAATCCTAACCCCTAGGAGCTGCAACTCCTCATCGAAAAAGAGCATATCACACAGGAGAACATCATTGTGCACAACTACCTCATCCTCACAAAAAAAAAAGAAGCTTGGTGTTTCACCTTCCCCTTCTTGTCGTCTTCCCCCTCAGATCAAGCTCAACAACTCCTCTCAGCAGCAACATCAGCAGCAAAGTTGGTTGCCTCCAGTCACATTAACAGTAGAGTTTTATCATCATAGTCGGAGCAGCAGCAGCGTGGTTTCCTTTTCTGCATCCCAGCAATGGCGTGCATATCCTTTTAGCAACAGTTCAGCAGTGCAACCATCCTCGTTTCTGCACCAGCAGCTGATCCCAGTTGTCTCCCTCACCATATTTCTTCCTCATCGCCAGCAGTAGCAGTGTTACCTTCTCTGTATTGAGAGCAACTAGCAGCAAGGGTGCGCAGTCATCACCAGCCATTACAAATTCCTCAACCATTGTGAGCACGTAAGCTAGCAGCAGCAAATGAGATCATCACTTCGGCCATAGGTTACTCCTCCAGCAACAACCTTCTCTTCCCTGTAGTGGCTGCACTGATTGTAGAAACACCAACGGCCACCATTGAGACGATCATCTTTTAGTTAGTGTAAATCCTGAGAAAAAAATATAAAAAGGCTGGATTAAATTAAAGGAAACAAACTAAACTAAAAGGGAGTGGGGGCAAAACGAATACACTTAAAGAAAATAGGGCCTAAATACAAATAAGAATAATTATAGAGTATAAGTACTCCTCTTCTCATAAAAAAAAAGATCTGCAAATAACATAAAGAAAGAAAAAAGGGAGTTTTTATTTTTATTTTTACAAATCAAGAGAGAAATACCAAAATTTCAAAAACTCATCCAAGATTAAGGGTTATAGGTAGAATAAACACTGGCGGGAAAAGGATTAACAAGAGAAATTGAACAAGAAGAGAAGAGGAGAGGGCTGGCTATCATTAGAAAGAAAAGGAGGGATCGAAACCTTGATTTCATATCGGGTAAAGTATTCTAAACCTGCTCTTATGAGTCATTTCAAGTCGATTATGAATTGATGCCTGGATGTTAATTTATAGATTTGAGTTCTTAGACTTGAATTGAGGAAAAAAGTATGAGTTGCTAAATTAAAGAACTTCATTTGTTGTATGTAAATGGAAAGATTGACGAATCCAGACAGTTTCATCTCTTGACTTTTAGAGAGATTTCGAGTAGGAGGATGAAGGAATTAGGATCAAGTTCCTTATAAAAATTGTAAGTTTGGATGTTGGCTAACTAATGAAATTGGTCTTGCTCAATTTAGAGTTATAGAACTCCAGCTATGGGTCACTAACCGAGACTGGGTCATGATAGACCCTATAGGGTAGTAGGTCTGGTTTGTTGATGAGAAATTTTGACTGTCTTAGAGGTAGATTTGGGTTCTTCTTCCTCAAAGAACATGTAGCCTCATGTTTTAGCTTTCCAACAAGACAAATCTCGCTTGAATCAAAGTTCTATAACTCAAGATATAGTTAAAAATCTGAGGAGAGGTCGGAGAGTAACAATTCAATATCTAGACAGTAATAGTTCAAAAAATGAGACAGTAACGGTTCAAAAAAATGAGACAGTAACGGTTCAATATCTAGACAATAACAGTTCAATATCTAGACAGTAATGGTTCAATATCTAGACAGTAACAGTTCAAAAATGATTTAATATTTAGATAGTAACAGTTCAATATCTAGACAGTAACAGTTCAAAAACGAGATAGTAACAATTCAAAAAATGAGACAGTAACGGTTCAATATCTAGACAATAATAGTTCAAAAATGAGACAGTAACAGTTTAATGACGGTTCAATATCTAGACAATAACAGTTCAAAAATGAGACAGTGACAGTTTAATGTCTAGACAGTGATAGTTTGGGATTTAAACAGAAACGGTTAATATATATATATATATATATATATATATATATATATAAGGAATGATAACTGTCGTTGGATAAAGAATGACAATATTAAGGGGTGAAATGAGAAAAACATAAAATATTAAGAAATGACTGAAAGAAAGACTTATTAGTTGTTGATATGATTATAATAAAACATATCATTGGGTGAGGAAAAATTTATAAGATAAACTTGTGAATTGTAGGAGGGACCACAGGCGTGGTGCAACAGCAGCAGGGGAGCACAAGTAGAGCTTCTATTGTAGGTAGGTGAATCGCACCTATACTTCCTAGTTAATTCCATGATTTATTTATATTACCAATGTGAAATATGAATTACTGAATGTATGTTTATTCAAGGTGAAAACTTGTTGGGTGAATTGCCAAATTATGAAATTATTACTGACAAAAGAAATATAAGAAGTGCGATATGAGGTGTAAACTATCATACATTTAGTGTATGTTAGGATCCCAGGTAAGGGGATCACCATGTATGGACTAGCATACATTTAGTGTATGTTAGGATCCCGAGTAAGGGAATCACCATGTATTGGCTAGCATACATTTAGTGTATGTTAGGATCCCGGGTAAGGGGATCACCTTGCATTGACTCCTATGGGGTGATGATGATGATGCTAGTGAAATTGGTATCGGTATTGTGATAAGCAAGAATAATTGTGGTTGATCTCATAAAGTCTGGAATGAAGGTTGAAAGTGGCAGAGGGAACAGTTATTAATAGTTGAATAAGGAAGAGATTCTAATAGAAACGAGAAGGGAGAAGCGAATGAACTATGAATGCATTTTACCCAGTTGAAATTGTTAGATATTCATGTTATTATATTTATTGTAATATTCACCTTTCAATAATATGTATTTTGTTTCAGGATCATCACATGCACGAAAGGAGTAGACCCTAGCTTATGTTCCCTTCTTGTAATCTAGGTTCTAGGGAGTACACCCTTGTATTTTGGTAAACATAAAAACGTTTGTATAACTTAATTGGTATAATTAATGTTTGAACTTGATTGAATGAATTTAATCCTATAGTTCATATAACCATATTTCATGTCTATGTATTTATATTCATTTATTTTTATCCATCCATAATGATATTTGTTATATAATGCATATCATAAATATTGTGGCTGATAGGTGTGAGTATAAGTGTGGAATTGAAACCCAAGATGATTGGGTCGAGAATTAAGTTATGAGATATGAGCTATTAGAAGTGTAACAGATTCCATGACAATAACTTGGGACCTTCTGGTATAGGTGGGACTCTGTTGAAATGTCGGTAGATTTTAATACGAAGACCATGAATAATATATATATATACAAAAAAAAATTATTCTGTTTTTTGATTGGCATGAGATTTTCGTTTTATCCCGGAATGGGGGATGTTACAGTTAGCAAACTTGTCTCTACTGGAACAGCAAGTAGGGTCGTCCTTCGAGAGTAGTGCCCAGTTGTCTCCATTCACTGCCTTGCCAGGCAAGTCTTTCTTTCTCTGTTTTTGCCAAATTAATTACCTTGTCACTATAGCATACATGTGTGAGTTATTCATGTATGTATGCAATAGTGGCCAAACCGGGTCGTTGGTTCTGGTTTGGACTAGTGGCCCGACCCTTTTTTTTAAGTTTTAAGATTGGGCTACAAAAAAAACATAATAAAAAAAGAAAGTTTCTTTTTTTTTCTTTTATTCAGATTTTGTGGATTTATTCACTAACGTCAGAGTCAGAAATACCGTACTTTGTGGATTGCTCAATATTTACCAACGCTAGAGTTGGAAATATTCGTAGGTGAATATTCATTGACGCTAGAGTCAAGAATATTTTAGGATGACCAATAAAAATGGAACACAAACAAAGCTTTAGCAATGTAAGACAAAACCAGCAATGCAGCTTGCCTTATGTAGGACGTTTAAGGGGTGATAGTATCTTCCCTTTCGCGTAACTAGTCCCGTACCATGAAATCTCTATTGACCAGTTAGGGTTCCTAGTGATCATAATACTAAGTAGCGACTCCTTGAAGAAGACCTTTTCCCCTAAAAGAACAAGATGCCAGATATATGTTCCTTTTTCATTGAGATTAAATAATTTTAATTGGTCGCCGTGATGTCCGGGTAGGACACATGACATGTTAAAAAATTGATCTGCACCTTTATTGGGTCTTAGGGCCCACTATTCTTATATCAAACTCTCAGTCATATTGGGATGCTCGATATTGTCAATTTCCAAATCAAATTAGGAGATTTTTTTTTATCAACCAGATTGCAGCAGATTCTGTTCTTCAAAATGATTTTATCTGACTTTGAATCCTTCATGGAAGTTTTAGTCCTATATGTAAAGATTAATTTTAGTTTTTGAATCGCTTGATTTCAACATCAGAAGCTTAAGATATTCTCGTTTGAATATCTAGTATAAATGTAGAAAATTCTATCGCGAGAAAAATTTTAACCCAAGTTTGCAGTGCAATGGGGAATGGTTGAGTTTGATTAAGTTAAAGACCAATTTTAAAAGTTAATCGGTTTCGTTGAAGGAATTGAAAAAAGGGGATGCGTAAGAAAACATCATAATAATTTCTGTTACTTGGCTGCCATGTGGATTATATTTTGCTTCTCTTCACAAAAACCAACGACATCGTTTCCTTACCTTCATATATCCCACTTAAAAAAAAAGGCCACCGTTTGGAACTTGGCAGCATGAAACAACCCCGTAGGAATTAATTAGCATGGTACTGTTTCATTTGTGTTTTGAGAACAGTACCCCTCCCCATTTGTAATTCTTTCCTTTTCTCTGCACAACCGTTCCAATTAGTTTCTCATTATTCTCTCGTCTTTGAGTCCTTGGGTCAGTATCACCCCTTTTCATGCCTGATTTTTAGGCTGCAGATCACAATTTTTTTGCTTCACTCTAAAGAAAACAGCTTTGAACATCATTGCGCCAGCTTTGAAAGAAGACATGGAGAGGAGCTTCACCATCATTTAATGGCTGAGATTTTATCCCTAACACAAACGACTGGATGAGAGTGTTAACATGAAAAATAATTGCTGGAATCATGGAATACGAATCACAGAATATTTTAGTTTTCTAATTTGTTTTATTTGATTGTAAATCAGTCAAGATTATATCCTAGATTAGTGTAATGAGTCTTTCCTAAATAGAGTTATGTATATGTTATATATATGCCTCCTCTGCTGACCTAAAGAGGGGGGAAGAAATGAGAAAAAGATAGGAAAAAAGGAGAGAGGGAGAGAAACAAGTAAACTGAGAAAGAGAGAAAGAAAAACGGGAGTGATAGAGGAGACTGAAACAAAGAGAGGAGAAAGAAAAAGAGAAAAGAGGGGCGAGGGAGAGGAAACAGGTAAGCAGAGAAAGAAAAAGAAAGGATAGAAGGGAAAAGAGGGAGAAAAAAAAAGGAGAGGGGGAGAGAGACCAAAAAACAAACGGAGGAGAAAAAAAGAAAACAAAGGGAACAAAGAGAAGACCGAGAATAGAAAAGCAGAGAAAGCAAGGAGGAAGAGAGAGCAGATTAGCTTCAGCCTATCTTACCTTGCCCAATAGGACGTCAGAAAACTTTGAAAGGGGTGGAAAAAGCTCCTAACGGCAAAAGGAGGAGGTCTTTCTTTGGTTACTAGAGGCAAAAAGGCAGAAGTTTTCTTTTCATCGATTTACACTTCATCTGTTACATTCAAAGCAAGAAATATCTGCAGGTAAGTCTCAGCTTTCTTTTTTTTATTGTCATATATAAAACTGAGGTCTGATGTTTGTTCTTTCCAAAACTTGTTTCTGCTTTTATTTTAGACATTCGAGTTCTGTTTTGGAAACAAAGTTGCAAGCTTGCTACTGTTTCGCCCATGGCTGTGATTTTTAAATGAATGTGAATGTTAGTGCCGCGGGCTTTTCTTTTTCCATTTTCGGGAGGAATATTGAGCTTTAAAGTTTCTCATTATCCCCCCATGCACTTGTCTGTTCGGTTGTTGTTTTTTCTTCCCTTTTTTTGCATACAACGAGTGTGGCAGCTCCCAAGATTAGGAAAGCAGTAAAAGGGTGTAAGTAATGGTTCCTGTTATAATTTCCGTTTCAGAACTTTGTTTTTTTTCCTGTGCATACATACTTCTGCCTTATTTTAGAGAATGATGGGTCAGACTTCAAGCTTCGAGTTTAAATTGGTATCGAATCTTGTTTCTTTGAGATGAACTGTTTTAGGTTTTTAGTGAATTTTAGGATAGACAAGTATTTTTATTTTGTTAATTATGATGTTTGTGTTTAATTGTGTTGTTCGTGTTTTGATAAAAAAATAAAAATGTTTTCTTGTGTGTTGTATACTGTCAATACCTTAAAAATATTTTGAACATTCCTTTTTCAAAAAAAAAATATTCAAGATTTCAAAAATATATTTTTTCATTGATTTCTTAAACACATAAATTATTTCCTGGCATTTTGGATTTTACAACATGTTTGTAAATTCCAAAGGGTATTGGCCAATATTTCAAAAAATACAAAAATCTTAATTTTAGGGAATTCATCTTTATTCACTATTAATATCTGGATAAAGAAATTTCAAAGGGGTTAATATCCAAAATATTATTGGAAAAAATTTGTTATTATTTACTATTAATATATGGATAAAAAACCCCAAGTAATCAATATCCAAAATATTTTTTCAAGGAATAATAAGTCATTATCCTTTAATAATATAAGGGCAAAGAAACCTATTAAAGGTAAATGTCCAAAATATTATTAAGAGTAATACAACATGTTTATTTTTAACATAAGGGTAGATTTATGCTAAAAAATGTTATTTAGAACAATTTAATTACACATCCTTGAAAGAAACCCTGATTATAATTGGCGACATTTTAATTATTGACTCCACATTTTACGAGCCGTGAAAGTATGAAATACTAAGGCAAAAATAGGCTTTTAAAGCGCTCTGAATTTCCTTAAATTTCTAATTTATTTATTTATTTCTCTTCTCTTTCTCCTTGTGATCTACAAGTCGAGAATGCTTGAAATACTAAGAAAAAAAGTAAGCGTTCAATATCTGTAGGGTATAAAATTATATGATAAAATATACCCTCATATATTAAAGACACAAGGTGTAAATAAATGAGAAGCTAAAATTCAGACTACAGAACGGTTAGGATTTAACCCAATAAGGTAGAGACTTTCTCATGAAGAGACATCTACCTTGAACCTTAGAAAAAATCAACGAAAAGAAACCCGACTTAGAAAAAGCAATCAAATAACAATGCAGCTTACCTTAGGTAGGGTACACTAGTGGTAATGCGCCTTCCCCTTACACATCCAGTTCCTTACCTAAACTTTCACAGACCATAGGTTCTTAGTGACCATAATACTAGGTGGTGACTCCTGAACATTAATTACATTTTTATGATTAAATCTAAAAACATCTCTAACACAACACCTTATCAGGAGGCATGACCAAAGCCTCCATTTTTGCCGAATGACGTCGTGACGTGACCTCACGACAATCCATAATAATTTACAAGAAAAATCAAAAAACAAATTAAACCAAGAAAAGCAAAAAAAGCAAAAAAAAATAACTGAAAAAAACAAACCATGAAAAAAGACCAGTTAAACCAATAAGAATATTTAAAACAATATTCAGTTCGGTTCGTTTTTGATTTTATAAGTTTAGAATTGAAAAACCTCAACTGAATCGGTTTAATTAAAAAATATAAAATATCCTAACCGAAAAAAACTGAACTAAATTGAAACCAAACTCATCATAAAATCTATTAGAAAGTAAAAAAATAAATTAAAAAAATAATATAATTTTTAGTTTTTATGATAAAATAACTGAATGAAACTAAAATAAAGGATTAAGTTTGAATTTTTAATATAAAATATCTTAGCTATAGGAGTAGGGACAAGTGAGAAGATTACAACCACATAGGTTTTGGAGTGCCCTCGTGTCCTCATTGGTGGAATACTTGGTCCAAACTACTGCTTCATCCAATAACTGTAATGTCGGTTTACAAAGTACTTTTGTACTCTAATTTTTATACAATTTGAGTAGAAGAGCAACTCCATTTTCTACTTTTTAGATAATAATCATGGAAGCAGGCTCATGAGCACTAATTTGATTGACGTAAAAAAATCAAGAATTTCAACGGTAGAAACTGGTTCATCTTGAAAACATGTTATAAACAAATTAAACATGTTATTTACATTAGAAAATAAATAACAAGATACTCTAATATTATTGTTGGAAAAATAAAAACAAAATAGCAATAGAAAAAAACATATATTAACATGTATCTTTTTTTAGGTTCGAATATAGATTTTAATATTTGTAGAGTGTAAAATTACACGATAAAAACACCTCAGATATTAAAGATACAAGGTATAAATAAATGCGATGCTAAAATTCAGATTTCAAAACAATTAGGATTTAACCCAATAAAATAGAGACTTTTTCATAAAAAGAGATTTACCTTAAACCTTAGAAAAGATCAACGAATAGAAATTCAATTTAAAAAAAAACATTCAAACAACAATACAGCTTATCTTTGATAGAGTTTACTAGGGGTGATGTGTCTTTCCCTTACACAACCAGTCCCTTACTCAGACTCTCATAAACCAAAGATTTCTAGTAACTATAATACTGGGTGACGAATCTAAATATTATTTATAATTTTATAATTAAATCTAAAAATCTTACCAAAATAATACCTCGTAATACTAAGAGGCACGACCAAAGCCTCTTCTATCACTAATGACGTCGCGGCACGAAACCACGACAATCCATAATAATAAAGAAAGAACTAATAATGATTCTTAAGGCCATCAACAAATAAAGAAGTGAATTTTTCCATCTCATGCTTCTCCAAAACCAAACCAATCTCGACTCCACCATTTCCATCCTTGCTCTCCGCTAGAGAAATTGCTCCTGTCCTATCTATGGAAGTTATCTCCACCTTCTCTGGTTTCCCCCACCCAAAATCAGTTCCATAAACCTCAAATCGGTTTGACCCAGCAACCCCAAGTATTGCTGCACCACCTGCCGCTTCTTTCATGAAGCTTGCCGTCTTCTCCTTTGCTCCATCAAGGACTCCTTTCTCTAAGCTTTTGATAAGCTCACTTAGCATTTCTGCTACATACATAAATCCATTCTCCTCTAAAAGAGATTCTGCTTCTGTAAACGCAGCACATGAACTGACACATGAACCAAAATAGTTCTCATGTATTGGAGGGTCCAAACGGGCTCTACAATCTACTGCAAATCCAATAAGAACCCTTCTGTTACTTTCAAACCCTCTTGCCTTAACTATACATACAAATCCGTGAGCTAATACAAGCACAAAGGGAGATAAATGGATTGGGTGTGTTTCTTTTGAACCTTCCTTTACTAAATTAGCAAGCACCCTCTCCCTGAGTTTCTTTATGTCTTCACGAGATAACTCGAACGTTGCTCGTACTGAGCTAGATCGAACTGCTATAACTGGCAAAAGTTGTAAGCCTCTTGGTTTGAGATCCACACCAGGCCATTTTAATTCTAACCAGTTGTTCAAATACACCATGTCCAACCCTTCAGGGTCTTGTATACCTATTCGGTCAAAAACAGGTGTTAGTTCTGTCAACAAAGCTGGATACTGTCGGTTGTCTTCATCACCGAGTTTGCAGAAGTGAGCCCATGCTTTGATAAACATGGTCGAGCTTTTGCCATCAAGGGCTGAATGGTGGGCAGAGATGCCAATGCAAAAGCCGTGATTAGGAAATAAGGTTATTTTCAAAGCTATAACGGATGCCTTTGAGTCAGTGACCGGCAACTCGGGTATGTAAGGACGAGAATCTGAAGCTTCATGGACTTCATCTCCCGAGAGGAGATGAAAGTCAGCATTGGACTCAGCAATTGTGAGCTGAACACCATCGTCTGGAGTGTATAGGATGATGGGTTTGTTGGCTTGTGGAGGCCACATAATGTTGCCGGCAAGAGGAAGGAAGTGAAGGAGTGTATGAGAAAGAGAGTGTTTGAGTTTGGGAAGGATCACTGAATTGAAGAAAGTTGGAGTTGACTCAGTGAGTTTATAGAAAAATATGCGTTCAACTGGAGGAAATTTCAACCATATAATGTCGTAGAAGGTTAGCGGAAGAGATAACTCGGTAGCTGACTCCAATGAGTCGAAGTAAGGAGTAACTTGGCAGACATCGAGGGTGTTTACTTGGTTTTCGGCTTCCATTGTGGAGACGACGGGGAGCAGAAGAGAGATTTTGTTTTGGTTAAATCGGAACGGAAGGAAGAGATTTTACGGATCAATTATAGCTTCTCTGATATAAGATATAAGATATGAAAAGACAAAAAAAATCTTTTGATATCAGATATAATTTTAAAAAATAATAAAATATTATTTTATTATATTTTTAAATAAAAAATGTTATTTAAAAAACTAACACGTTGCAAACAGTCCCTGAAAATGTCATCAGAGTTGGCCACGACCGCAACATTAACGGTGCTTGCAGCATGCACGTGGGCAAGTGGCAGCCCTGAAGCCATAGCTAAAAATGATTATTAATGGGTTGTTGAAAGGACACTTATAAAATAATTATTATATTTTATATCTAAATTCTAGAGGTTTGGATGCTCCTTGACGTGGCTTTTAGTAAATCACAACTGCACTGCTCATGATGATAGGTTTTGGACCATCTAGATGGTGGTCTAGTGGTAAGAGCTTGGGACTAAGGGGTTTGCTCCCTCTTAGATCTCAGGTTCAAACCCTTTGGCTGCTCATATGATGGCCACTGGAGGCTTACATGGTCGTTAACTTCAGGGCTCGTGGGATTAGTCGAGGTACGCGCAAGCTGGCCCGGACACCCACAATAATAATAATAAAAAAAAAAGATGATAGGTTTTGGACTGCCCTCGTGTCCTCATTAGTGGAATGTATGGTATAAATAGGTTGTTTTTTAATCAATTAAGCTGAGCGGAATATAATTTATACATAATTTAATTTTAAATTTAAACTACATAAAAAAAATTAATTTTGTATGGCAAGCACAACTGGCACGACATCAACATAAAAAAAAAAAAACAAGGAATGTTATAGATGATTTTAATAATTAGAATAGAAGAAAATTAAAGGTAAGAGTGAGACTCGGCCGCATCAAGTTTCTAGTTAAGCCCAATTTTTTAAAATTACTTTAAGCTCTAGAACATACATTGAAAGAATGGTTTTATTTAAAAACAATTATTGTATATTTATTTTTTAATGCTCTCTTATTAAAAACAATTTAAAAACTATGTGTCACAAATTGATAATTTTTTTCTTAAATTCCTTATTTTTATCAAGAGGTCTTAATTTACTTGTAATTATGTTTTATGTTTATTTGTTTTTTATAATTTTAGATTTAAAAAAAAACTGCTATATGTATATGTTAGCTTGTACATTATTACAATGTTTAATGTTTTTTTTTTATTTGTGTAAAACGTTAGCATGATTTTAGGTAAATGCATCACTTGAAAATGGAATACAATATTTAGGTTATATAACGAAAACAAAATGTAAGAATTAGTAAGAGAATCCTAGAGAAATTAAAATCATTAAGAAAAAATAAAAAATATTAGAAAAAAATATGAAATTAATCCAAGAGCAGTCAAGTCGTAGACATGAACCGGCTAGGCTAAAGCTTACAAAGTGCTTAAGAATTTTTTTGAAATGAAAGACGAATCATTCGTTTATCGATACGAGGTGCTTATAGATACACATTGTCCCCACTATCTATAGCTTATTCGGCAAAATCTCATTTTACTTAAAATAAAAACTATTAAAATAGGCTAAAGGGGGTGTTTGTCAAACGCACCCTTAAACTAAAAAACCTCTTTAGCAAGAACATTGCAAAACTAAACAAGGTCTTAACTCTTTGACCCGATTTTGACCTAACCGGGTTCACCTAAAATCCTTGATTCGACCATAAACTTAATCAAAAATCTGGGTTTAACTTGAAAACAACAAAAAAAAAAAACAAAGCTAAAAACAGATTAAACACAAAAAAAAATTCAAAAATTCAAAATTTCTTGGTCAAAACAGATCAAACTCACAAAAAAAACACGAAGAACATTCAAATCAAAACCTAGCAACGTGAATCCCAACCCATACCGTATATTATCAAACCAAGGACACAAAATATTGGACATCATGCAAAGATCAATATTTTAACACCCATTCACTTTTATTATCACTTTAATATCATGATTTGGTCTAAATAGGTTTTGATTCAAAACTAAAATTCTTAGATTAAAACCCATTAAAAACATGTTATTGATAAAAATAAACCCTATATTATTATCTAATGATGTCATGCATAGGTGAATATATAAAGAAATGAACCAAAATAGGTCAGAATCATATAGATAAGGCATGGTAGTAGTAAAAGTTTCATATTGAGGACCAAGACTTGTGAGAAGATAAAATACCTTTTCTTTGTCTGGAATCGGTTTCCCAATTGCTGCAAAGCTGTCGCATAGGCCTTTGAATGTTCGAATGTGTTCTCTAATTATTTTGTCATCTTTTTTTCAAAGATATGTGACTTGTTGTTTAAGTGTGAATTCTCATTCTTGAGAGTCTTCTGCATAGGTATTTTTTAGTGTTTCTCATACAATATGTACTGTTTCTAAGCCCACAACAAGGGCAAGTGAAAGAGAGAGTGTTCCAATTATCCACCCTCAAAGAAGACGATCTGCTTTTCGCCATGCAATATATGCTTTCGTTAATCTTGTTATAGAGGTTTTTGTATTTGGGGTGTCATTAGAATCTAGTATGTAGTATTTGGGTGGGGTTGGATCTTCATTAGTAATGTGACTAAGCAATTCTTGGCTTTCTGCAAGGGCTAAGACTTGTTCATGCCATAATGGATAGTTTGTTGGACTGAGTTTAAAGGTGATAAAATTTTCAATGTTGAGTGAGAGTGAAGTCATGGTTATTTGGAGGCTTATTTTTGAGATATTGGATGGAGCTGTGTTCATAGTAGTTCTGATACCAAGAAAAAAAAAGAACAGGAGGAAGAATGGGATGAGCAAGTCATCCTCCTTTGATTGTGAATACAGCTAAAGAAGTAATTATAATTTTTATTTTTTTCACAATACAGTATACTTATTTAAACACAAACAGGCAGGGGTAAAGATATTAAATCTCTATGATATGCTCTGCAAGGATGAGTCCAAGATTTTCAGGAATGGTAATTACATTAAAGTTGTATTAATATTCCAAGATATGCTCTGCCAGGATATGCTCTGTTATGAGTCCAGGATTTCCAGGATGCTCCAAGATATGCCTTGTTTTGAATCCAAGATTTGCTCAATCAATTCATTGAAATTTCCTTGGCTAGTTAAACTACCATTTCGGGTTGAAATTGTTGTCATTGATACACCTTTATTCTTCAACGTCTCTCCACTACTGTAACTTTGATAGTTATGTTCATCATTTTCACTACTTTGAGTCCCACAATTCATGGAGAGATGATGGGTTGTGCCAATAGTATAGTACTTGATAGTACATTGTTGAATGATATTTTACTATTAATTTTCAAGTAATAGTAAAATATCATTCAGCTTCGAGGCTTAGCAGTGGAGGGTAAACGGGTTTGATTTGAAATTTAATTTAAATTATAGACAAAATTAATAAGTTATAATTTAACTGGTATTAGTATTTAAAAAAATGAATTTAAATATATCATTTCTAAAAAAACAATTGTTTGAATAATAATGGAGATGCAAGAAGTAAAATAATTTATGCTGTCTTTAGGTATGAATGACTCTAGATAAAGAGAAATTTAATCTTGATTACCTTGTTAAAAAAAAAACGAAAATAAGCACTCAATATAGTAAGTTAAAACATAGGGCCTTCGTACAAGGAATAATCGAATTTTGTTAATAGGCTTGGGTATTTTATAGAAGTTCTCACTTTACTTTTAACTAATCGTGTAATATATACTAAATCATTGAATTGTGTGGCACTGTGAGTAAGATTATTTTTTATAATGTAAAATAATATATTCAAATATTATTAACATGTTTTCTAATATAAAAATTTAATTATAGACTCAAAACATTTTATATATATATATATATATATATATATTTGATCAATATCTTTTTTAAATATTAATTCAGCAATATATTAGATGACAGTTAATTTTTAAATATTAAGATAATGATATATTGAATTAATCTGAGTTATTTTGTCAAATATATGACCCGGGTCATGAGATCATAATAATCATATAGAAAGTAAATTAAAATAAATTATAAAAGACAATTCTTCATCAACCGTTGAAGGATAAAATTAAAAACAAATATTAAATTAAAAAATGATAAAAAAATACCTGAATCAGCTCGGGTTAACCTGTCAAACCTGCAACCCAGGTCATGAAATTGAGGTGCCCCATGGAAAAAAAATCAATTTTCAATCAACTCAATGTTGAAAGATAAAATCAAGAAAAAAATTTGAATTAAAAAATAATAAAAATAATAACTCAAGTCAACATAGGCGAACTTGTTAAACCCTTGACCTAAGTCATGGGACTACGATAACTTAATAAAAAACTATGACGCTTCATTTTCAACAGATCCAATGGAGATTGTTGAAAAAAAAAACTAAATCTATAAGACTAGGATAACTTCATGTAAAGCAAATTAAAAAAATTACGAAGTTTAATTCCCAAACAATTCTATAGAAAACAAATTGGAATAAATTAAGAAGGTTAATTCCTAATCAACCAGTATTGAAGGAAAAAATTGAAAAATAAAACACTAAGTAAAAAAAATGAGTTGTTAAAAGGTGAAATTGAAAAATAAATCAATTAAATAAGGACATAAAAAAATAAATGGAGTCAGCTTATGTCAATCTGCCAAACCTGATACCCGGGTTATGACATGAAGATCATTTCATAGAAAGTAAATAAGAAAAATTATGAAGTGATTAATACTTAAAAATGCATTTTTATCAAGGTTTTATATTATCATTTTGCGCTTGAAGTATCAGTAACTCCTTAACTAGATTATGTTGTATAACCTTGGTACAACAAATACTTTGCACTTTCATAGCCCAAAACGTATGGTATAACCGATACCTGTGCTATAAAAAGAACTTGATTTATTGTTAACATAAGTTATAATCATGAATACTTGACAACATTTACAAGTATTAACATTATTCGAATAAGATAACTAATGCAATAATGTTAACAATTTATAATCTGATTGGAACCTCCTTTGTGTGTGGTTTCCAGTTGAGTAATAATAGTTTATACTATACTTGTTTAAAATACCATTAGTGGATCCTCTAACCTTGACAATTGTTTTTATCATTGTTTAATGCTTATATCAATATCACATCTCAAAGCTCTCTTCAACTTATTATTATTATTATTATTATAGTTAACCTCCATGTGGTTTGACCACGGTCTTGTCGGGTTATTTATTACTTCGACACTTTTATATTTGGAAGAAGACATCAATCTTTTGATCGTGTCATGAAGCCCAATTAAAAAAAATCAATTAAAAAAGGATAAGAAATTAAACAAAATCAACTCAGGTCAACCTATTAAACCCGTGACCTGAATCATGAGATCAAGATAACCTCATAGAAAATCTCCAACCAACTTTAAGGATAAAGTTTTTTTAAAAAATCAATTAGAAAAGATGGTAAAAAAATGACTCGGGTTAATACGGTTTAACCTGTTAAACTCATGACTTGGATCATGAAATCGAGATAACTTCATAAAAAACAAATAAAAACAATTATGAAGTCCCACTTCTAACAGATTTAACATTAAAGGTCGAAATCATGGAAAAAAATAAATTTGTATTATCTGTATATTAGAAAAAAAACAATTACGAAGCATAATTTTCAAAACAATATAAAATTGAGTATGAAATAAAATATGAAAAATAAATAAAATATTAGGTTATTTAACGGTAAATTAGAAAAAATAAACTAAACAAAAAAATTATACAAAATATTATTTCAATTAATAATATTTTGAGGGCATGGGTATAAGCAGACACCCTTTCATGTTTTAATAACTGGTATTTTTGTATGAATATTTCACGTATATGTTAGAAACTTGTTTATATTTAATTTTTCAAAAATTAAAATTAATATTTTAAGAATTCTAATAATTTAAATTCTTGAGTAAAGATGTATTTTTTTTTGGTAAAATTCTCTTTTTTTATTCATGTATTTCTTTTTAATTGATAAAAATATTTTTTAAAATACAAACTTATTATGAAAAGAAAGTTTCAAAAAAATAATAATCACACCTCTATAATTTTGACACGTATGTATAAAATTAATTTACAAAAATAGTATAAAAAAATAAAAACACATAAATTTTATTCTCATTGAATATTTATAAGCAAATTATTTAAAAAACTTTGCACATTAGGTTCTTTTATAATTCTTATTAAAATAATTGTTAAAATTGCTATAAAAAAACTACTTTAAAATATGTCATAACCAAATAATGTTTTAGATATCATCTTAATAATTTTGTTTAAAGAGAATTTATTATAAAAAAAAAACACAAATATTACAGAAAAAAGGTGGTGCCCAATATAGGCCCAATCACGCCTAGGCTTGCAAGCCACTCTAACATGCCTCTTTGAATATTTATGTCACCATCCATTATCAGAAAATTGAGATACAAATTTTAAATCTTCAAAACCAAAATTTCAACTTGATTTTGCAAGCATTCCAAAAACATTTTAAAATCTCAATGACTCATTTCTAATCTTAAAATACTCTTTAATTATACAAAAAAAATCAATAAAAAAAGAACTTTACACACTCCAATTTGTTTTTAGCATAGTTAAAGAGGAAAATGATTTTTATTTAACTTCTTTTTTAAAAGACGAATCTATTAATATCAATATAAATTGTCCTCGTAGAGTTAATGTTTGGTACCCCCATTTACTTATGTTTGATACAATTAGATAAATTGTCCTCGTAGAGTTAAAGTGCAAGTAGACTCAAAATACTATTTCTTATAATAAAATAATGATAAAGTTGATCTTAAACCATAAAATCTTAGAAATATGATTTTTTCACCATGATTTAATTGTATTTTTAAATTATATAGGAGAAGATTATTTATTTTATTTTTATTTTCACAGTAAATATACTAAATTAACCTTGAAAAAAAAAATAGGCTTATGCTTAGGGCCTTTTAGTGCATTCAATTTTCATAGCACAATAAAATTACTTGAATATCCTTAAATGTAAAATATACAAAACTATTTTGTAGGGGCTTTTCCATTGTTTCTCACTAGTTTTTTTTTTTGTTAATACCAAGTTAGCTCATGGATATTTTTATATTTTACTAAAAATTAAATATTATAAAAAAAAAATTTACTGACACATGCGTGGCACATGCCAAAAAATAAACAATGTCTGCGCCTTTGAGTGATGTGTGCGGAGGCGTTCAATGTCCAAACATCATCTTTCGCAATTGCATCTACATCATCTCAGTATTGCATCTATGATGATGTGGTGATTATAGCAAATCGTTATCCGGTTTGGCAACAACATTTCCTCCCTTCTTTTCTCCTTACGCCTTGATTTTGTGCTACCTTTTAAAATTTTAAAAAGATCTTCAATTTGTTATTCCTTTATATTATATCCATATTTTTTAATAACTATTTGTTTTATGTGCAATAATTTATATAATTTGAATTATTTTTCAATTTCATCCTTTTTATTTTTTTTTATCTTTTAAATCTGATTCACCTTCTTTTGATTATTATTTATTTTATTTGAAATAATTTTTTAAATTAATTTTGATTTAGAATCTCATCCTCAAGTTTTTTGGTTTTTCCTCTATCAAATTAAATCATTATTCTTTTTTTTACTATTTATTTTTTTCTTTTATTTTTTTTTTAAATTGATAGTTTTTTCAATTTCATCTGTTAACATTAAATTAGTTACAAATTAAGTTTCTTAATTGAGTTTAAGTTGGAATCTTAAATTCATCGTGTTTTTGGTTTAATTAACCATTTTCTTTGCAAATTTGTATGATTCTTTTTAAATCGATCAATATACTGTCGTTATATGTTTTTTTTACTTGCTTAAACTATACCATCTTTTTCTTTTTCTTTTTTGGCTCAAGTGTATGCTCTGATTCACGTCTTTTTTAGTTTTTTAAAACACATATGTGTTATCAGTCATTTTTTTAACTGATGAAAAAAAAATGTTTCAGCCCACGATGTATAATTGGCACACAAATCTAGTACTAACTATATGAGAAGAATTGTTTTCATGAGCTTACGGGAAGATGCTCGGGACAAGTACTGAATGTTATATTCCATATGAAGATGGGAATTAATTAGTACCCTCGTGACCTTGAGTAAAAAAAAATTAATAACTATTTCAATGATTAATTTCATATCTCCACGGCATCTTAGATTAATTTCAATGATTGTTCGTCACCTTTTGATTTCGATATCATAATATTTTTCAATTTTAAAATAATTATGATTGTTGTGCAATCACATGTATCATTTAAAAAACAAAATTCCTGGCTGATCAGCCGAGGAATGGCCTTTCGGTGTGGTTTGAGTGCATGTCTGCAGAACACACACTCAAACACTTGTTTTTTTTAGAGATAAAATATTCCATTAAAACGCCAGAGGCTAGCGGCAGAAATAAATACAAAGTCTGCAAAATATCAGTTTACAGCAGAACTAACAAAAGAGTTAAGAAACCAGACCAAGAAAACGAAAAGCATAAATAGCCAAAGAAGCAACATTTAGCTCTGCACAAATTAGGCATTCAAAGGAATAATGCCGGGGAATACTGCCAAGAAACCACAGTTCGACCTCATTACTGAAGCTTTCCTCTCAATTGATCTACCTTTAACATCCTCACAAGCATAACAACAGGATCACTGCCACAGAGAGAAGCAAGGTCTACATCAGACAGCCTATAGACAATAATACCATCAAGAGTCTCCTTAACAAATAACCCATTTCCACCAGAGAAACAAGACTACCGCAAGAAAAACCCACAGGACTGATGGATGGTTCAAAACTAGGCAATGAAGTCACTTGATCTTCGCACTCCTTGTTTAGCTATGAAATCTGCCATGTAATTACTCTCACGAAAAAATGAGTGAAGGTGATTAAGCCAAAGTATATAGTCAATCTGATGACAAAGGAGAAAAGCTAATGGTGCATCCATGGTCTCATGTGAGGATTATGCATCCAGCTAATGATATTGGCAGAGTCGGATTCAATGATAATATGCTTATAATGGAGGAGACATTTAGAGGCTGAGAGCTCAATAGCTTTGACAACAGCTATCAACTTAGCTATATAGGAATCTAAAATCCCAACTGGCAAATAAAAAATACAAAGGAGATGTCCATGATAATTTCACAGGACACCACCTATACCTGAAGGTCCTGGCTTACCAAGAGAAAAGCCATCCACATTTCATTTAAAGCTATTAACCATGGGGGGAGACCACATAACAACAGTACTGGTAGACTGAATATTGGACCATCGAATCAGCTTCTGCCGATCTTAGCAGATTTGAAGGGGAATAAGGGAACTCTGAATGAATAGCTTTTAACCATAAGCATATACGAGTGACAATAAGAAAGAAGATTGTATCATAGTCAGGTGTCTTCTGTTGGAAAATCAATTCATTTTGAAGGAGCCAAAGGGACCATGCCACTGAGAAAAACAACATCAGTTAAGTTTTTTTCTTAAATTTACCATAAACCAGATAAGTCTACTGGGAAAACAGAGCTGACAAGCTCTTTAGGCAGCACCAATCTAAACCCCGCCACTTAATGATTTTGGACCAAATGGTCAAATGCTTCTGGCAATGCAAAAGGATATGATCAAGTGACTCTTTCTCCGCTAAGCATCTAGGGCAATTAGAATATGAAATATCAAAAAATATCTCTTTTAGCCAACATACACCGGGTGTTTATTCTGTTAATGATAGTCACCATCAAAAGATCTCCACTTTAGGAGGGACAATACCTTTCCAAATCCCAACAAATAAGAAGCCACTGTTTGTGTAGGGATTGGAACTTAACAAGCCACAAAAAGATTTAACTGAGAATCTTCCTGTTTTATTGTCTTTTCATATTAGTCTATCCCCTACATCTTTGTCTAAATGCATCGTCAAAAGAATAGTATAAAGTTGATCTAGCAAACCAATGTTTTGTCCCCGCAAAGGTCTTATCTAGGAGAAAACCAGATCCATTCATACCCTTCCCACATTCCCATCTTATCGATGGTGGCGTCTTTATCATTAGATAAATGGAAGAGGTTAGGGAAGCACTCTACTAAACAACAATTATCAATCCAAGTATCGAGACGAAAAACAGGCCTCTTACCATTTCCAATAAGAACCACAGATTGTTGAGTCATAATGGTTGATAATATGGGTTCATGTAGTTCCAGCTCCTTGGATATGAACTCACGGAATCAGTTTGGAGCAGTTGGGGTTATGTATGTTTTTAATCACATCTTTCCACATACTTGATTCTTTCGACCCAAACCTCAATAACCATTTAAATAGCATAGCTTTGTTTTTATCCCTTAAAGATCCAACCCCAAAACCACCAACACTTTTCGGGAGAGTAACTGTTGCCGAGTTGACATTGCATAATTTCTTACTTTTCTCTTTTCCTGACCACGGAAAGGATCTGAATTTCTTTTCAATTGTTGTTACTATCGTAACATGCATGGGAAACAAAGACAGGTAGTAGATGGGTAGGTTGCTTAGTACATATTTGATTAAACACAATCTACCCCTAATAGATAGGAATCTGTCTTTCCACGAAGCCAACCTGCAGCTGATATTGCGAACAATAGGATTACACATTGTAGTTCTACTCAAGTTTGCACTGATGGGAAGACCAAGATATATGAAGGGAAGGTGTTCCTGCTTGCATCTAAGAATTTGAGCAGTGTAGTTACATATATGATCTTTAATACCCATACCAATAATACTGCTTTTTATAGAAGTTGACTTTCAACCCCAAGACAAGTTCAAAGTATAAGAGGATACACTTAATATTCTGCAAGCTAAATAAAAAGGCTAAGCTGAAAATAAGGGTCTCTTCCGCAAACTATAAGTGAGATAGTACAAGACCAACATTGTTAATGTTTATACCCTCAATCAATCCTAGATCACAACCACGCTGCAACATACTACTCAAACCCTGGAGTGCAATATTGAAAAGAAAAGGAGAGAGAGGATCTCCTTGGCGTAAGCCTTTTTCCATGCTGAATTCCTCTGTGGGAGATCCATTAACAAACACAGACATCTTTGCTATTGAGATTTATTGCATAATCGACCCTCACCATCTACTGCCAAAACCCATACTGGCCATAACTTCATTAATATATTCTCATAAAACATAATCAAAGGCTTTATGAAAGTCTAATTTGAAGAGATAAGCTTTACCCTTTTTCTTCTTGATGTACGTAATGGCCTCATTTGCAATCAAGACGTCTAATATTTGTCTCCTTTTGATGAAAGCATTTTGATGTTCAATAATGACTTCTGACATAACATTTTTCAATTTGGTTGCCAGTATCTTCGAAAAAATCTTGTAGAGACTTCCCACCAAACTGATAGGTCTGAATTCTATTAGCTTGTTAGCACATTTATCTCCAAGATAAGGGTAACAAAAGAGTTATTAATGACCGAAGGTAGAAGATTAGTCCGATAGAATTCATCAGCCATTTGGATTATATCCCCAACTATAATGTTCCATGCTTTCTTGATGAAAAGTAAGTTAACACCATCAGGACCTAGAGCTTTGTTTCCTTCACAATCCCAAACAACAGCTTTAATCTCCTCTGCAGAGAACGAGATTTCTAAAATAGCCGAGGATGAGGGCTGAAGCATTAGAAATTCCAGATTACAACATGAGGCTCTAGGTCTGTCATGATGGGAATATAGGTTACTGAAAAAGTTAAAGACATCAAGCTTCACATCAGTAGGTTCGAATAAAATCTTCCCATCAATCGCCAAGGAGAAAATCTTATTCTTTTTTTGTCTTATTGTTGCAGCTAAGTGAAAGAATCGAGTATTTTTGTCTCGAAGCTTACACCACTAGACTCTTGACTTCTGATATTAGGTAGACTCTTGTACTCTATACAGGGTTTTAAGTCTAGAGGCAATGTTATTGCTTCTAATCAGATCAACAACTGATAGGTCTCTGCATTTTGTTTTATGGTCCAGAGAGTCAGCTTCAAGTTCTAGCTCTTGACTTCCCACATCATCTTTGCTCCACTACTTACATCTCTCTTTCAACAACTTTAAGGTTGGGACCATATTCTTTCTACTAGATTTTGTAATTGAGATTGTATTTCAGAAGCTCTATATCACCTTCCTGAAATCAGACACGAGCCACTAGCATTTCATGAACCGAAATGGCTTTGGGCCCCAATTCATAAAGTCTAGCAACAGATGCAGAGGTCTACGATTAGAAGAATATTTTAGGAGACCAAATAAAGTAGAAGATGGTAGAGACTGCAGCCAATCACCCGATAGAAAAATTATGTCAATGCGGCTCGCCTTGTTACCTCTAGACCAAGTAAACTTTCTCCCATTTAAGGGGAGATCAATAAGTTCGCAACAATTAATGCAATGTTTAAATCTTATCATGGAAGATGAGATTTGAGAACCACCTTTCCTATCTGACTATAAGACACCATGGCTTGCTAACACTATCTTTGAAACTAACAAGGTAGTTCCATAACTCATTTTTTAGGTTTCCAATATACGACGCATAAACAAAGGAGACTAAGCAATCTAAATTGAAATGAGTGAAAATACCTTCAATATGAAAAATAAATCCATTCATAACAGTTGAACAACTAGAAACACAAAAAGAATCTAGATTCCATATGCATAAGATTCCCCCAGAAAGGCCTAAAGAAGGTACTGCATACCAAGCCCTAGGATTACAACCCCAAATAGAAGTAATAATGCAGTCATTAATATTTTCCAATTTTGTTTCCAAAATTCCCAAGACATCTAGACTAAACTTTCTACCAAGATTCCTCGCACATCTTTCTTATCTCTACCCACTAAATCACACACATTCCAAACAATAATATTGCCCATAGAAAGGATTATAGAAACCATACTTTCAGACGAGTCAAGAGAAGCAAACTTACATCTTGTTCCTTCTGATACACTCTTCCAACTCTTTTTCTATGGATCCCTACAGTGTCTGTGTTATGAGGCGGTTATCATTATGAACTTGTAAAATAGCTTTTCCCACATCCCAGCAAGCATTTGCTTTAGCCCAGGTGTCAGGATGTAAAGGCTCATATCCTTGGTCACTAGAATTTATAGAGGATCTTTAGAGCAAACTACTTGTCTCATCTTCACTAACCAATTCCTTTCCAGATCGAATAATAGCATTTATATTCTTGATTTCATTATCAGAAACTGAATACTCAATAATTACCATCTCAGAATGATTAGAGCTTTGATTTTCCATTTTACGTGATTTCCTCCTCTTGAAAGATTGTGTTCTATGTGTCAGCTTCTTTGCTTTATTTCTCTGAGATTTCCTGTTTCATAATTCCAGAGCACAAAGTTCAGAAGGTCCAGCAATAGGAGTAATGAAGTTAGTAAAGGATGGCACAATGTTTGTTGAGTTACCATTTGCTTTCGGACCCATGCTGGAAGGTTTTTGTTTTTTCTTACGGCTCATCTTCTTTAAATCTCCACTACTATCACCCTCTGTTGATCCATCCCATCTCCCTCAGAGAAGTAAGAGACTTGTTGCATATCTATAGCTCTACAGTCAGTTGTAGCCACCTCAACGTAGTCATAAAGTACCAGGGTTAAACGATTATCAACTTCATACGTACGCTCATTAGATAAAGTTGTGTGTCTGTGTAACCCTGTAATTTTAGGGTAGAGGTACAAAGGTGATACGACAAACTTGGTGAATGTGCTGTCAATATGATTTTGGTTGCCCAACGATCCGATGAAATGGTATTCAAATTGGACACTTTGTCTTGTAGCTATGTAGGTTGGTGCTGCCTAATAGTTTCCTCATAGAGATCATCTTCATCGTCATTAGAGAGCATATATGTTGTGTAGAGTGAGACATCCATAAAATGTTTGACTGTTGTGAGAGAAGGGATGAACTCACCTTTTATTTCTTTCAAAATAACCTCAACCTGTATTCCATCAAGCTTAAGAATCATTTGATCATGTAGAGGTTCTAGCTTTGTGGTTCTAATAAGAGCCCTAATACCTGATATAGACCCCTGACTAACATAAGATGTGCCATAGCCAACAATATCAATACAATTTATGTTCTAACCTTCCATTAGTAAGCCATATATGGTTATCCAAGCAAATCTATCATAGACGCTAATCCTTTCTTTCCACTATTAGAGATTGCTGAGAAGTGAATACAATATAGATCCTTTATTTTTTTTTCTTTTGTTGAAGCTAACTGGTCCATAAAGGTAATGATCACCTGGCTAGCTCCTAAGAATCGCAAGCTTACAACTTTGTCAATTGAATTAAGACCATTGCCTCTAGGGTTGCTACATCAATATTTGGCAAGATATTTCCCACTAAGCTCCTATATAGCCATTTCTTATCCTCATCTGTGGAGTCATAATATACCATTCTCCTTTCCTTCATGGCCATTTATGGTTTTGTGGATATGAGTACCTCAGTAAAAGATCTATTATCTCTAAACATAAGCTTGGGTTTATGAGGTGGTGCAGGCTTGGATAGGGGTTTTGATGCTGGCAAGGAAGGTTTAAGGGAATGGTGTTTAGCTAGGTTCACTCTCAATTGTAGGTATCGAACCAAAGATTACTGGCTTGATCACAAAGGTCAGAAACAGACAAGGGGGATAATATGTCCATAAAACCAAAACGTCGTCCGAGAGCTATTTTTTGCTTGGATAGAAACAATTTGGTAACCTGACCGAACTTAAAGAAGGTCTTTTTCAAGTCTTGATATTCCACTACTAAAGAAAATCTCTCAAAGAACAACTTAATATGGTCTGAATCAGAAAGGGTAGTGGCATAAGGTGTCGGGCTAAGGTTTTTTGTGGTAGGTGTAGAGGGTATGACAGGGGGAGCGATAGGGTTTCGTGTAAAGGTAACAGGGTGGTTTGAAAGTTTGGAAGAAGTTAAGGTTGTTGTAGGCGGTTCGGATAGGATTTTAGCATATTGGTAAGAAGATTTATGAAGGTTTAGAGTTGATGTTGTGATGGTGGGCAAGGGTAGGTGCAGAGGGTATGACAGGTAGAGTCATAGAGGGTAACACAAACATTTCATAGAGGGTAACCTTGTACTCAAACATATGTACAACAATGATTGTTGTGTGAAAGGTATTGTAGCTTATCTGCAATTGCTTTGTTTTAGGGTTTCCTTGTTTCTAGAAATTTTTGTTTCTAGAGGTAGGATGTGATGTGTTTCACACACACACACGTATTACATCATAACTGCTTGGTTAAGAATCCACATACAGAAATTGATAAACACAAACAAAAACACCGATAAAATTTTTACTGTTTGTAAATTACACTGACATTTACCGACAAACTATTTCCTCGTTATGCCTCAACATATACCGACAAAAATTTTAAATTGGTGTTTACTGAGAGAATTATAGTTGGAAATAATGGAATGATAAAAATGACATCTCATTATTTCAAATGGTATTCTGACAAAATGAACTCATTGCTAATATTCATTGATAGTTTTTAAGTTGTAGCCAAACAATCGACCCCTTTTCCCCCTCTCAAATTTCTTCTTCTTCCATTTTTATTGTGAAAAAACAACAATTCTCTTTTTATCAAAAACCAAGCTCTCATCATCACAAATATGGCCATTTCAACACACATTTTGTTAGCTTCCTTGTTTTGAATCAAATATTTTTGAAGATTCTCCACATCAAGTAAGCAAAACTACATTTTTTTTTGTAAATCATTTTTAAAATGTTAATTTTTTTAGCATTTTGATATAGTATATGTAGTTTGTTTATGTATTTACTTGTTTTATAGTTTTCTCCCATAGAAATTTGTTGTATGAATGTATGATTTGTACATCTTAAGGTTTATTTGAGATTTTGAAAATTATATTTATTTGTAATTTAATAAAATGAAGTTTGGTTTTGTGACTTAGATGTTTTGTAATGAAATAAATAATGACTTATTTAATATGTTCATTTCATATATTATCAATTTTATTGTTAAGTTGAAAATTTTGGTAAGTATAAAGGAATTTGAATTTTTGTATAAAATTGATAATGATTTAAGTTTGAATAAGTTTGAGTTAAACCAATCATAGATAATTAGTTATGTACCCATAATTTGTTTGGTTCACATAATTAATTAATACATATTATCATCAATATCTATATAAGTTTCATATAAGTAATGGATGATCGTTCTTGGATGTATTGAATTGTACCTTAAAGGTCATGGAAGATGGATTATTGTAATGGGGTTGAGAGATTTATTAACTATGCACTATCAATTCTGAAAAAAATTAGTGAAGGCGGTATTATACATCCATGTAAGAGGTGTAAAACAAATTCTCAATAATATTGTTACGATTCATCTTTTACAAAAAAGGGTTTATGAAGAAATACTTGTGTTGGTTTGCACACGGAGAACCATATGTTCCTTACAAGACCATGATAGAAAGGATAATTGAGTCAAATTCTAGTTCTAGCAACGTGCATGAAGTTGTAGATGATAATAGCAATCCCTATATGAATATTGTTATGGATGTGATTGGGATGAATTAAGGTGATACAAATAAAAGTTCAATTGTAGATGAAGAACCAAATGAGATGTGACCATGTTTTTCAATCTTTTAAAAGATTCAGATGAACCATTGTACGATGGGTACACAAATCATAGAAAATTATCAACTATTGCACAGGGGTTTACCATAATGTTAAATCATAGGTTGAGCGAGGACGGTTACGATAGAATCTTTGAATGGGGGAAAAACATTTTACCTAAAGGGAATAAGCTGAAAAAAAACTTCTATGTTGCTAAATCCATGATGAAACCCTTTGGCTTAGGATACTAGAAAATTGACATGTGTCCATACTTATATATGTTGTACTACCTTGAAAATGCAAATTTGACTGAGTGCAGAACATATGGGCATGTTCAGTTTAAACTCAAAACTAGTAGGGAAAAGACTCTTGTCGCATATAGAAAACTTAGATACTTCTTAATCAAACATAGACTATAAAGGTTATTCATGTCTCCAAATACTACTAAGCGTCTGACATGTCATCATTCACATGATACAATGGATGGATTCATGGTGCACCCTTCTGATGGTAAAGCATGAAAACATTTTAATAGGTTGCATTCTTAGTTTTCAATGGTACTACATAACGTATATTTTGGGTTATGTATAAAGAGATCCAATCTATTCAAGTCATTTGATGCGTTATATTCTTGTTACCCGATGATACTCGTTATTTACAACTTACACCTAGGGATGTGTATGGGGTTGGAATTCATGTTCTTATCTACAATCGTATATGGTCCTAACAATCCAAGTACAAATATAGATATTTGTCACCTTTAATATACTAGTTTTTTTTTTTATGGTTATGTTGAATACATCATCTTTCTCTTAAAATGATAATCACTTATCAACTCGGCTCTTAAAACTTTGACATTAATCAATAGAATGTCTTATGGCTCATATATGGTATTCCCATTTTGCATTTTTGATGTACCACAAGGGGAAAGGTGATTTGATGGGCTCAAGTGGCAGAGGTTCCACTTAACATGCATTCACAAGGTGTTATTAAATCTTGATGATTGAAATTATAAAGAAAGATGATTTTTCATGGCGTTTTACTTTTTGACTTAGTCTTTGGACACTTCGAGAAGTGTAATATCTAAGCTAAAACAAGGAAGAAAACATTTGGCTCTTTTATGATTGATTTTGAGGTAGGACTATATGAGCATTAGATGATCCTAAGGAATTAGAAGCAAAATTGTCATGCTTTGATTAACTTAATAAGTAGTTGAGATTTTTTTTCTAATAAGACTGTGTGGATGAATAGGGAGACATTTATATAGTGGACTTTACAGTACTGGTATTCATGTGTGGAGGCTTTCCTTCAAACTTTTCAGAGCAAATAATGTGTTTTAACAAATTTGAATGAATGGTCTATTGTAGTAAGTTAGTTAGCTATGCCATTTCTCTTTTTAAAACATTACCTTGGTTCTGCCCTAACTAACTTCCCTCTTTGTCTTTCATTTGTTTCTTAGCAGATTTTGACAAAAGTTGGCTTTTAAAAGGACCTATGTTTCAACCTGCTAAATAAAGGTGATGGAATTATACAAAGTAAATATAAGATGCAAAAGTGATGATTTTAGTAAAAAAAAAAAGATGTATATTAAATATGAACTCGCCCTTTATAGGGTGATAACTTTCATCATTCATAGATTATATGAGCATGATGTCATTATCATGCCAACAATGGGATCCTTATCCAATCATTCCTAAGTTCAAGCTTTTAAAAGCCCTTCAGCTTCAGTTTAGGGTAGTTTCTTTTTGTCAACTGTAACAACTCAGACTCTTGTAAAATCCCTATGTGGTGACTATTTGCAACCTAATGGTTTTGGAATTAAAGATGCCATATTTTGGGCTTGTCATAGTAAGATTACACAAGGAACTTCATAAGGGTACGTTTTAACCATTATATGTGTATAAGGTATGCCATTATGTAGTCACAAAGGTCTCTCACATGCTTAGTGATCGTCCTTGAAAGGTTAATATAAGGCTTACAAGGAGTGTGGAAATAGAGACTATGGATAATATCATATCAGTATACCAACCACTTCCAAATAAACAATCAAGAGAGATTTGGATGGTTTCATAAGTCTTGCACATGCTAAATCTATTGCAGTACCACTACTTCCTAACATATCTTAAAGTTTAGGAGTGTGATCTCAAAGTGATGCATGATAATATATACAGGAATGAATGCTAAAACAATAAAGACAATAAAATAAACAAGTAAGCACAACAAATAAAATAACAATTAAAGAAAAATAGCAAAGCTTAGTCCTAATGTCCCTAGTAGAGTCATTATTTTATTGCACCTGACATCGCAGAGACCTTCAAAGCAAAATGGAAAAAGAACTAGTTTTATGGTATCTTGGTTTTTGGTGGGAAAGGTTTTGTTTCTTGAGTCACCACCTAGTTGTTTTTTATGTTATTTGTTCTAACACACACTAAGAATTAAAATCATGCATCACACACACACCTTATAATTACAAATATTTACAGAATATTATTAAACACAATTAAACAAATCAAATCATACAAAATTAAATCTAGACCTTCTAGAAAAGGCTAGATAAAAACTCAAATGGTCGGAATATGGTGGAAAACCACTAGAACTTCTGGAAATGCAAGAATAGTGGTGGCACGTGGGCTCCATGCACCACTGTCATTACCACCACGTGTTGCTGCTTATGGAAAGGGGAAATTGATGGATCTAAAACAACTCTTCTTCCTCTTTCTTTTTATGTTATTGATGAATTTCACTATCATCTACAAAACCAAATAATTAACACAAACAATCAGTTTTGATTTTTATTTTTCTCTCTATTACATCTTCTCTCTTCTAGTTTAGGTATTGTTCATTACTGTTATGAAAGAAGAAGAACCTGGTTGATTGGGGTGTCAATTTGGTTTGAACTTCTTAGTGTTGTTATGTGGCTAGAATGAGGTTGTTTCTCTTAGTATTTGACAAAAGGAAGAATAAACAACAACAAGGGATGATATGGGTAGGCTTGTTTTATAATAATAGGAATTGGTTTAGGTTGATGGTTCTGCTAGAGTGGGTTAACGATTAGAGGTTGAAGGCTCTCTTCAAGTTAATGGGTCTTTGGTCTTTCAGGTGGAGGAGATAGGGTTGGTGCTGTTATTGTTTAGTGTTGATGAAGATGAGTTTTTTTAAGCTGATGGTTGGTGTGAATAAGGTTTTGCTAATCATGGTGTGGAGTTATTGGTGTTGATAGGTCGATTTACGATGGCTTCAAGCGCATGAGCTAGTTTGGTAACGTAGTGAATAAGGATAGAAGGTTAGTGGTGGTTGACAATGCCGCTATAATAAAGAAAGGAATCGGGGGGGACCTGTTGTGTTACTGTGTGGTGAGGGCTATTGATAGTGGTTTAGTTAGAGGCATTGGAAGGCTGTTGGTTTAATGGTTATAGAGATGGCAACGACAATGAAGGCCAAAAATAGTAAGTGTGATGGATATGTGGATAGGTTGGGGATGATTTTCTTTTTTAGAGAGAGAGAGAGAGAGAGAGAGACCAATATTTGCTTTTGTTTTGCTTTGAATGAGAGAATGTGTGTGCAGGTAAGTGGGGAAATATAGAAGACCCTTTTTTTTCTTTATGATTTGCCTTCTACATTTTCAAGTCGTCAAACTCATATCCTTTTTTTCTTTCCTTTTTATCATGATTGTACAAAGCACTGTTATACTTATTTGTTTAAGAACAAAGATGAAGCTCTTGAAATATTTAAACATTACAAAAATAAAATTGAAAATCAATTTAACTAAACGATAAAGGTAATAAGAAGTGATAGAGGTAGAGAACATGAGCACCATTTAGTGAACTATGTTCCCAAAATGATATTATCCACCAAACTACTGCTTCTTATTCATTACAATAAAATGACATTTCAGAATATAAGAACTAAGCATTAAAAGAAATGATGAATATCGTGTTGATAAGTTCAGAAGCACTTTAGAACTTATAGGAGCAAGCAATTCTAAGTGTCAATTATATACTTAACAAAATACCCCATAAAAGTTAGAAAAGACATTATATAAATTGTGAAAAGGTAGAAGATCTTCCTATAAATGCCTTAAAATATGGGGGGGTGTCTTGCAAAGATAGCAATACTTGATCCTAAAAAGGTCAAGATATGACATATATAAGACTATGAATTATGTATTTATCAAATTTGCATATAATAGTAGTGCAAATCGATTTCTTGTACATAAGTCAAGTATTGAGGATATTCATTCTAATATTATTATAAAATCAAGGAATGCTATATTTTTTAAGGATGTGTTTCTATGGAAAAACATACGAGAAAATCATTCACATAAGAGAATAATTGAACTAGCTCAAGTAATTATCGTCAATAGATCTTAGAAAGAGTAAAAGCGAAAAAACAACCAAAACATTTGGTCTTGATTTTTTTTAACATATTTGTTAGAAAATAAATCTTGAACCTACTCAAAGGCAATGTTGATAACAACATAAAAGGAAAATTAAAATAAATCATCAATCCTAAATCTCAATTAACACAATATTTGAGGATAAAAGTTTTTTAAAAAAACTATCCAAAGCTAAAAAATGACAAAAATTGAAAACATTGTTCCCACTCATAATGTTTTACGAAGAGGGGAACATTATTTCTATAATCCCTTTTAGTTTTTTTTTTAATAAGGATGAATTTGTATCATTTAATGAATTTTAATGTAGTATATTTTAATAAATATATTATTTTAACATTTTCTTGTGTTTTTAGTTATGTTATGGGATTTAAAAGATTTTAGTGGTAATAAAAAAATGCCAACAAACTCTACTAGTGTTATAGTAAAATTTTAATCCTTTTATTTCAATTTTTTTAAAATTCACAAATACTTTTTTGTCAATTAAATTATTTTTTTTATTATCTAATATCATTTTTATTCTTTTTGGTGAAAACATTAAGTGAAAATAATAAAGTCAGCGTCTAGAAAATCATGAGAATAAGGAAAATAGAGGTATAAAAAATTGGAAAAAAAAACAAAAGCCAATAAAAAAAAGAAAGAAAATAAATAAAATAAAAGAGAAAAAAAGAAATAAATACATTTGATTTGGTTATCCAATCCTTTTTCTTTTTTTTTCATTATCCAGATAGATTTATTTCCTCTTTCTCGCTCGGCATTGATCTTAGGAAAAAATTACTGAAGAATTCACCCCAAACTCTTTCTTTATTCTTGAATTTATCAAAACCTAGTGATGTCTCCATTGGATTTTTCTCCCATGATAGATTATCACCGACTACTAGTTGCTCTAAAAATCAACCTTAACATCATTCATTCATTAGAATATTGCAGTGTTAGGGTCACATTATTGTGTGATAATTATATCATTAGGGATCTTATTAAGAGGATATAAGGATGGTGATCAAATATTCTGTGGAGGAATTGGAGGGTATTAGTTTTATATTTTATTCGATTGATTTATCTCTACGGTATAACAATTTGGTCCCAATATGGAGTTGTCTTTGTTGTGTTGATTATTTAATTATTGACATGATTTTTTTTTATTTTCTTGAAATGATTTCTAAAATTGTTGTCGGTTTTCTTGTACGAGATTCTCTTGAAATGGTTTCTTAAGTTATTGCTAATTTGATTTTTCCTTGTTGTGAGAGAGTTCCTTGAATGATTTCGAGCAGGTTTTTTAAATAATTTTTCCTTCTTCTTTTTAAGCTGAGTTTTTAAGAAGAGTTTTGATCTAATTTAATAGACATAATTTTGTTCATTTTTTACTACAACTTTCAAAATATTTTTTGAAGTAATTGTAGAATAGTTCTTGCTTATTTTTAAATAAAGTTTTAAATTATTTTTATGGTCATCATTGACCTAGTCCAATTTGGCTTCAAGAAGAGTTTTTAAATATTTTTAATTCATTGTTCAATTATTCCAACTCGTTTTAAGTACATTCCTTAACATTTTAGGGTTTTCATTGACCTATAACTCTTTGTTTTTATTAGAATTTTCAAATGATTTTTCAATTCAATACTAGTAAGTCTATTTGAGAGTGTAATTGCGGTTATTTTTTAAAAAAAATTTATTCAAAAATGTATCAAAATAATATTTTTTTATTTTTTAAAAATTATTTTTGATATCAGCGCATGAAAATGATCTAAAAACATAAAAAAAAATATTAATTTGAAGCAAAGAAAAAAATAAAAAAATTTAATTTTTTTCAAAAGCGTTTTTAAAACACACAAATAGGACATTTTATTCCTAATTTTAAAGCAGAGTTCTGAATTGTTTTTGTGGAGGTTTTTTTTTGTCCTATACATTTTTTAGTGGAGTTTTTTTTTTATGTTTTTGTCTCTAAATTGTTTCTACTTGTTTTCATGGAGAATTGTTAAATATTTTAAGGTTTTTCTATTCATTTTCAAGCAAATTTCTAAATTGTTTTTATGATCATTGCTGACCTGTTTCAATTTGTTTTTTAATAGAGTTTTCAAATTACTTTTCAATTTTTTAAATTGAAAGTTATTTGTATATTTTACAAATAACTTTCAACCTCTACCTTGAAGTACCAATTCTGAGAGATGAGCTTAAATTGTTGCAATTTGATTTAAAATCATTATTCAATATGTTCCATGCCACAACTACAATAGACTGGATGAAATCTAAAATTATATATTTAAAATTTAATTATAAATTTTGTAGTAAATTAATAAATGCTTGGTTTTGGACTCGCATGTTACAAATAAATTCGGTTAAAACGTCACTTTACAATACAAAGTTAATAAATTTGTGCACTGGTGTTTCGGAAATAATTTAAAAAATAATAAATTTTTTTTAATTTTTTTACTTAAATTAATATTTTTTTATATTTTTAAATTATTTTAATATAGCATGTGATAAATAATTTTCTATGAAAAATTGGTTCATGTACTTGGTTCTTTAAATTTACAGCATATTGAATGGCATGGCAGGACAAGACCTTTACAGCTATTGCCCCATTGCGGATATTATAGGTAATCAATGAGGATAGAAAAGGAAATAGAGGGGAAAAATTTGTTTTTTCCTTTGTTAGATTCATTAAAATCGATGATGATGCAGCTCAACAAATTAAACAGGATTTTTTTTTTCTATTACCACCTTTTAAAAAATATTAATAAAATAATATAGTGTGAAGAAAAATTGATGAAATAACATGGTTTGTATACATAGTAATTTATATTTAAAAAAAGTTAAAATGAGATTCACATGAGAAAAGAAAAGAGAAAAAAAATATAAATCTTAAAAGCATATTAAAACTCTAATTATTATAATACTGGTACCATTAAAAAAACCTTGATGAGATGAATAAAAAGATACAAAGAAAAGTTATCAATAATAATCCGAGTGAGTATATTTTTTATCAAAAGCAAGTGATCTACTTGTTATATTTAGGCGGTTAGTATGCCATACTTGTATTATCATTGGTGATTTTATTTATATCATTAGATTTATTTGGTGAGATTTTTTTGATGATATTCACGATGTAATAATAGGAGATTGGGCTTGGGTATGTCTCTAGAGTGTTTTTTTTTTGTTTTTTCTATTCTCTCCTCTCTTCTCATGTGCAGAATATTATGTTGTTTTTAATTACGACATGTAGAAACTGTGTTATTTGATTGATATTAAAAAAACAATGCTGATTTTTTAAAAAAGGAGCAAGCTCACGGTCCTAGCTAGCAAAGCGAATCAACTACGAAACTTGGGTAAAGTTTGTAAATAAAAATATGTGGTCTTGTTCTAACTGTTCTCTCCTGTCAATAGTAAAAAAAAAAAAAAAAGACATGGTGAACTATTGGATGAAGAGTTTCTGGCTACACTTCTTTTGTCGTTGTCTCACGTTGTTGGATTCGTCAATCGTAACGATAGCAAGACTTCGTAGTGGATTGTTGGATGATATTGAGGTTGACTTTGTTTTTTTATTTGTTAACATTTAAATTTTATTTTATTTTAAATTAATATTTTTTTTTTGTATTTTTGGATTATTTTGAGGTAATGATTTTTAAAATAAATTTAAAAAATAAAAAATAATAATATTTTAATCTATTTTTAAGTTAAAAACATTTTAAATAATAATTTTTACTTCATTCTCAAACGCCTAGCTTCTGGTTGCACCTGTTTTTGTCACCATCTCACATTGTTGGATTTGTCAATCGTCATAAGAGCAAGACTTTAAATGCTAACAATCAACTATTTAATCTTTGTTTCTTTTCTCATTTCCAAAGAGTTATTTGATAACCAACAGACACCTCTTTATGCTGGCGATGGAAGGGTTAGCTAGGGGGCATCCTGCAGAAAGCCACGCAGCACCTTGACTTCAAACCACTGGAGATGCAAGAAAAATGCCATCACCTACCTCAGTTTTGCGGATGACTCGATGATGTTCTGCCATGCTGACCTAGCTTCAGTTGGAATCCTCAAAAGTTCCCTGGACAAGTTTACCATGCTATCAGGGCTCTCCATCAACCAATTCAAAAGCTCCCTCTACCTGTCAGGAGTGGATGAGCAACTTCAGACCACAATCCAATAGCAACTAGGATTCCAGCCGAAAGATCTTCCTGTGAAGTACCTGGGAGTACCCCTTATTACAACCCGACTAACTCATACGGATTGCCTGCCTTTGGTGGAGAGAATCACAGTTAGAATCAAGCTATGGACATCATCATCGCTCACCTATGCTGAAGGCTGCAGCTCATCAACGCAGTGTCTAAAATCTAATAAAAAAGAAGAGATTTTTTGTATTTTATTTTATCAAGAGATCTAGTTGACCTTATATCACAAGATTAGAAGGTAATCCTTCTCCGGTTTCAAAACTTACAAAAATAAGATATGCACCTGCACCGTTAATATTTTCCAAGAAGATCATTCGCGCAATTTCATAGATTTTAAGTTTTTTTATTACAAAATAAATTCGAACTTGAAGACTTTCCAAAAGGATATATAGAAACACAAATCCCAATTAAGTATAAACAATTTTTTAGATTTGAAACCTGGTAGCAAGGGGAAAATAACAAATACTTTAATCATCATAGCACATATGCCTCTCAAGGCCCTAGTCATGTAAAAATGGTCACATAGCACATATTAGCAATCATTTAGGGCACAAACTTCTCTCTTTTTATTTGGGTAAAGGAAAATAAACACACTCTAACTTCTTTTTTAGTAGAATTTTTTATTAAAAAAATGATTTTTTAAAAAATAAATCTCTGAAAAATTAATTATTTTATGATATTTAGTAATATTACAAAAAATAAATTAAAAAATATTTTTCAGTATTTGATTATGTTATAAAAATAAGATGAAAAATAACTTATTAATATTATATTTTATTTTAATTTATTAAAAAAATAAATCTTATAAATTAAAAAATTTTATAAATATTAATTTTATAAATATTATTTTAAATAAAATAAATAACAATCAAAATATAATTAACAATCAAAAATCAACTAAACGCACCACGAGGAGGAGGCTATTGGATCTCAAACATGCGCCATGACTCATCAGGGACAATATATAATAATAATAATTCACCTCTGGTCTTTGAGTACAATAATTTGGAAGTGACAGATTTCAATTCACCCTCTGGCTCAATGCCATAGCTAGCTAGCTATCAAAGTAAAATCACCCACTAAACTTGTGTAAATTTTGTTCACCCTAGCAGGCAATTTCTTAAAAATAATTTGTCCTCTTTGGTTAGCAAAGATAACATTGAAGAATATGCTGTTGAAACTTCTTTTTTCTTGTTTTTTTTTTTTTAATTAAGCTACGGCAGCAACACTGCCAAAGCACTTTAATATACATACTTGTGCTGAATTAATATATTGCAATAAAAGAGGTAGAAAGAGTACGAATTAGAAACAGAAGCAGAACTATTGTGTCAAAAACTAGCTGTTTCCGGTCTGCAAAAAGAGACGTTAGATCTCGAAAACGAGGAGATAAATTTTGCGAAGATTATAATATAAGCGATCAAGTCCTTCATTTCGTAGAATATATGAGATGAAGGCATCCTCATAGCACTGTAGCTGAAAGTTTTGGATAGCGCGGCATGACTAATATCTCCACAGAGAACATCATTAATGATATGATCAGAGGCCCTTTAAGAAGTGTTGTTTCAACTAACAGGCCAAACCACATAATAGGATGGAGATTCTCATGCTATATAAATAATTAAGATTCTTATTTTCTAATCAATGTAAAATGATGATATCATCATAGTCTCCTAGAATAGGGGCTTGGATTGTGGGAATAAACAGAAACAAAGAAATAAAGAAAAAAAACTCTATGCTTGTCTTCTGTTATTATTCCTGTGTATATATATACTGATTACATGAGTGATTGTTGCCTATATTATAAGTAACATCAGATTTATAGAATTACAGGAATCCTTCTATTACTATAATTCATCACAAGAATCTTGCTGCCATAGGCCACTGATTTCTCTATTTACAGCTGTGATTGATTGTTATATTATCATCCTCCTTCAAGCTTAATGCGATTGAGTGCCGATGAGAAGCTTGTCATGATTGGAAACAAACTTGACCAAAAAAAGTGGTTTGGTCAATACATCTGCAAGTTGAGCAGTGCCAGCAATATGTTCTAGCAGGAGGGCACCACTAGCAACACGTTCTCTGACAAAATGAACATCGATTTCAATATGTTTGGTGCGGTGATAAAAACTGGGTTCTTGGCCATAATAATAGCACTAATATTGTCACTGTATAGCTTTGGAGGCGGAAGGCAATAACCAATGGATTTTAATAGATTCATGAACCACATAATTTCAGCTGTGGTGGAAGCCATTGCTTCTACCGTAGAGTGAGATACTGTGGCTTGCTTTTTAGCACCCCATAACAGCAAGTTGGCACCCATATAGATAGCAAAACTAGATGTGGATTGTCGATCATCCTTATAGCCCGCCCAGTTAGCATCACAAAAGCCATGAAGAGCAGTTAAGGGCATTGGAACAAAATGAAGACCAAGGTCTTGAGTGCCCTTGAGATATCAACAAATTCTTTTAACAACAATGAGGTGAGGTTCTCGTGGGGCATGCATGTATTGTCAAACATGGTGAACAACATAGAAAATGTCAGGGCGGGTAAGTGTGAGATATTGGAGAGATCCCACAAGCTGATGAAAAGGCATGGGATCAAATAACAAGGTGTCGTTGGTAGCCGTTAAGATGTTGCCAGACGCTATAGGAGTGGCAACTGGTTTAGCACCAAATAAACCAAACTTATACAAAAGCGACAATAGATACCTTGTTTGATTAATGGTGAGTGCTGCGGCAGGCCGGGTAATTTGAAGGCCAAGGAAATAGTGAACATCACCAAGATCTTTCATGCGAAACACAAAGGAGAGATGAGTAATAAATGCAGATATTTGAGATGGAGATGACTCAGTAAGCAGGATGTCATCGACATAGATCAGTAGAAGAAGAACATCTGAACCTTGTTGATGATAGAATAGGGACTAATCATAAGGACATCGTGTGAAGCCTATCTGCTGTATGTAGTTGCTGAATTTCATATACCAAGCACGAGGTGCTTGCTTTAAACCATATAGAGCCTTATGAAGAAGACATATATGATGTGGATGAGCAGGATCCTTAAAACCTGGTGGTTGAGCCAAATAGACACCTTTATGTAAATCACCATGAAGAAATGCATTGCTGACATCTAACTGCCGAATAAGCCACCCGTGAGAGAGACCAATGTTAAGGATTAACCGAATAGTGTCGGGTTTGGCAACTTGACTAAAAGTTTCATCATAATCCAATCCTGGAAGTTAAGTAAACCTTCTAGCCACAAGTATGGCTTTATACCTGTCAATTGTGCCATCAAACTGTGTTTTAACTTCAAAGACCCACTTACTGCTGACCAGATTCATATCTGATGTCTTGGGTACCAAGGTCCAAGTGTGGTTGGCATGCAGGGCATCCATTTCATCTTGCTTTACCTTCTTCCAATGAGGAAGTCGAAGGGCTTATCGGTAGGAAGAAGGCTCTGAAGGTTGTGCTGTAAGATCAGCAAGAAAACACAGGTATTGGATGTCTAGTTATGAAGAATGTTTTTGGTTTAAGATTTCCTGTTTTAGTACGTGTAACTATGGGATGAGTACATTGCAATAAAATGGGAGTTGCTGACTCGATTGGCAGGACTGATTGCATGTAAGTTGTGGGCTGAAAAGCTGAAGATTGATATGTCTCAGGCTCTGCAGCAGTCACTGCATTGGTTGGCGACCTAATTTGTGATCGAGGCAAAGTATGATTTTCAAGAGACTTAGGAAGAGTTTATAGCTGAAATAATCGAGGATTAGTTGAATTTGAAACTGTATTAGTCTTGAAAAGAAAGTGCAACTCATTAAATTTGACATGTCTGCTGATAAAAAGACGACCAGAGTGTGGTTCAAGACAGTAGTATCCCTTGTGGTTGGATAAGTATCCAATAAAAACACAGCAAACTGATTTGTATTCCAACTTGGATCTACCAAAAGTTGAAAGTAAAGGATAGCAAGAACATCCAAATACTCGTAAGAAATCAAGATTAGGTGAAGAACCGAATACAAGTTCATGAGGAGACTTGTGTTTAACAGCTGAAGATGGGAGGCGATTGATGAGAAACACAGCAGTTCGAAATGTTGTTGTCCAGTATTTGGTTGCAACAGATGCATGTGCCATTAGAGTTAGACCTGTGTCAACAACATGACGATGTCGACGTTCAGCAAGACCATTTTGTTCTGGTGTCCTAGGACACAAGAGTCGATGGATTATACCATGAGCTGCAAAATGATTTTACAAAACAGTGTTAATGAACTCACCACCACCATCACTTTGAACATTTTTCACAGATGTACTGAACTAATTTGCCATTTGTGTAATAAATGCAGGGAATATAGTTGCAACATCAGATTTGCGAGCCATAGGAAAAGGCCATATGTAATAAGAATATTCATCAACAATAATCAAATAAAATCAAAAACCATCAAAGGAGGAGACTGATGCAGGCCCCCAAACATCAGTATGTAGTGTATGCAAAAAAGAAGTTGAATATGATTGTCGAGAATTAAAGGGCAGCTTTGCAGACTTGCCCAACATACAACTCTCACAGAAATCTATTCTTCCATGCAATTATGGTAGGGATAATCTACTAATAATTTGATAATGAGGGTGGCCAAGACGTGCATGCCACAAACTGCCTAACACTTTATTTGCTAAGAAACTGAAGGAATGATGTGGAAACTACTGCAGATTGATGGGGTATAGGCCATCTTCCATGGAACCTTTAACAATCACTTGCTTTGTCTTCATGTCCTTGAGAAGGAATCCTCATGGATAAAAAAGAAAGTAACAATTATTATCTCATGTAAATTGAGATACAGATAACAGTTTCTTTTTTTATATCAGGAACAACGAGCACATTATAGAGCTTAAGAGTAGTAGTAGGTAGATTAGTGTGTCTTGTACCAACTATAGAGAGACCATTACCATTTCCAACCATAACAGTATCAATACCAGAATAGGAGTCAATACCTTGCACCTCACTGGAATTTGGTGTCATATGTCGGTTGGCACCAGTATCAGGATACCAACAATCCTCTGCATTTTCTCCTACTTGAATGGCAACAAAAGCTTTATACTGTGCAGCTTCATCATCTAAAGCAAAAATATTTGCGTTTCAAAAATATTTTTGAAAAACATTAATTTTATTTTTATTTTCTCTTTACTTCAAATTATTTTTTATGTTTCCAAATCGTTTTGATGTACTGATGTCAAAAATAATTTATGAAAAAATATTATTTTAATGTATTTCCGAGCAAAAAACACTTTGAAAAGCAATAATTACCACACTCTCAAACCCAAATTCAACCCCAAACCCCAAATCCAAACCCAAAACTGTCCAAATGCTAAACTCAAAACTCAAACCCTACATCCTAAACCAAACCCCAAACCTTCATCCTAACCCAAGCCATAAACCCTAACACCAAACCCTAAATTCTAACACCAAACCGTAACACTGAAATCTAAAGGTTAAATTTTGAACCTCAAACTCTGAACCTTTTTGTTACCTATTTTGGAACCCCACATAAATATAAAAAAAATAAACAATACAAAAAAAATTAAAAAGAAGGTTAAAAGAATAAAAAAAATATACATCAATGAGAAGAACATGAAGAATGTCCAGAAAATTGCCAAAGACTAGTTGAAGAGGATCAAATACCCAAAGTTAAAAATTTGACAGCATATTTTTGACTGATAAAGGAGGAAAATTCAAAATTAGATGTTTAAGGACCCAATTAGAATTTATTGAGGGCTTAATTGCAATAAAAACTGATTTTTTAAATCAATTTAGGCTTTAATTAGAAGAAATTAAAGTCTGGGGGTCGAATTGTAATTTTAAAGAGTTAATTTGATCAAATCAGGGGCTTAATTGGATAAATATTGAAGTTTGATAGGCAATTAGGGACTTGATTGATGAAATCTAAAACCAAACTAAAAAAAATACGTGAGTTTGAAATTAATCAAATCATGGGCCAAATTGACAGAAGTTTGATGATCAATTGAGGATCAAAATGCACAATTTTGTAACCAAGGACTAAAATTAAATAGGTGATCAACTTTGGGGTTGCCAATTAAGTTTGGCAGGGGTGAAATTGTATGAAATTAAAAGTTTGAGAGGCAATTACGGGTGCAATTAAAAGCAACTGGAAGAACATAGACTAAATTGAATTTTGCCAGATCCCAAAATAAAAAAGCCTAATTTTTAAGGTTTAACCTCGACAACACGTCGTTTAGCCACTGTTTATCCTTTTATTTGGTAGTTTTGGCTGATCGAGTAGACATCTTCAAGTGAATGAATATGACGTCTTTGACTATCTTTAGGGTTGTAACCCTAAGAAGCACCTCTTATAAAAAGATCAGCTACTCCCATTAAACATTTACATCCCATTTTCCTTAACAAACTCAATAACATCTTGTCCCCGATCAGCCATCACTACATTTTTAGATTTTGGGCCGATCGAGTTAGCACTTTCAAATGAATAAAGGTGGATATACAAACCTCCAAATTGAGCAAGGATGAATCTAAATGAAAGGCATGCTTCTCCTACACCAAGTTCAAGTAGTCTCCAATGACATTTACATTAGAGTTACTCCGACGAAGCCTTGAAATCGATCAACTTAGTCATCCTTGACTAACATACTCATTTGTACAAAATCACTTAATTTTTCTGTATGTTCACACTTAAAAACTTCCTAGAAGTTTCTTATCAAAGGCTTAAAAAAATTCTCAAGATCATAGGGCAAAAAACACCTCACATTTGCCTCCAAGTTTGATAAGAAATCATTCTTAAGTTTGTTACAAAACCACCATCCTAAAACCATTGAAGGACAGAGGTTCAAGCTGTTAATATTCGTCTAAAACCCTCTCATTTTGATCAAAAGGTCAAATTTTGATCAATCTTTATTTGAATCCATCAAAAACCTTATCAAAACCCTATAACTAGCCCCTATAAAATCAGAAGGAGAAAGAGGACATAATAATATTTAAAAAGGAACCCTAAGTATGAAGGTTCAATAACCTAGCATTAGGTTTTCTCAACTTTGAGAGAAAATAACAAGCATGGAAAAGAAAGGGCAGTAGCCATTGTTAGAGCTTAGAAGGTATAAAACATTCACTTAGTCTAGTAGATGATATTCATGAGGCACATCTTTAGCTTATTCATGCATGTTTAATGATGTTTTCAAGCATTTTTTGCATCGCAATGATTATGATATTGGTTTCAATTAGTACATAAAATGTTGTTATTGTTATTTAAATCTTACTTAGAATTGTTGATGATGTTACTGAATGCTAAGAAAATATGTTTGTGACTGATTTTGATAAAGTAAAATAATTTTTTATTCTGCCAAAAAATGACAAGGGGTGTTTGATGCCTCTTTTTGGGTTGCTAGTGCATGTTATTGGTTCATGAGTTTAGTTTTTATCTCAAAGAGTTAGTTTTGGATTGAAGTTTGATGCATTTGTTGGTTTTCAATAGAGTCATAGTTATGGTTCTTGGAATCTCATGCATGTTTCCTATGATTTGTTGTTTCTTGTTGTTTGGTTTTAGTCAGACGTATGCAATTATGACAATGTAGTTTATGTGTACCGAAAGAGCTTGGTTTGGAGACTTAAAAGGTCAGTTTTGGGTTTGACAGTATGTTGGGTTTTTTGGGCAAAATCTAAGTTGGTATTCTTCATGTTCTTTCTAAAAACATTGTCTTATCTATGTGATTCTGACCTATTTTGGTTTATTTCTTTATATCTTCACCTATGCATGACATCATTAGACAATAATATTAGGTTTATTTTCATCAATAACATGTTTTTAATGGGTTTTAATCCTAGGATTTTGGTTTTGAATCAAAATCTATTTAGACCAAATCATGATATTAAAGTGATGATCAAAGTGAATGAATGCCAAAATATTGATCCTTGCATGATGTCCAACATGTTTGTGTCCTTGGTTTGATCATATATGGTCTGGGTTAGGATTCACGGTACTAGGTTTCGATTTGAATGTTCTTCGTTTTTTTTTTTGTGAGTTTGATCCGTTTTAACCAAGAAATTTTGAATTTTTTTTGTTTTTAATATGTTTTTAGCTTTGTTTTTGTTTTTGTTTTGTTTTCAAGTCAAACCCAAATCTTTGATTCAGTTTATGGGCGAATCAAGGATTTTAGATCAACCCGGTTAGGTCAAAATCAGGTCAAAGAGTTAAGATCTTGTTTAGCTTGCAATGTTCTTGTTAAAGGGGTTTTTTGATTTAAGGGTGTGTTTGACAAATATCCCCTTCACTTTTTTTTGACAATTTTGGTTTTAAGTAAAATAAGATTTTGCCAAATAAACTATAAATAGTAGGGACATTGTGTATCCATAAGCACCTCCTATCCATAAAAGAATTATTTGTCCTTCATTTCAAAAAAATAATTTTAAGCACCTTATAAGTTTTAGCCTAGCCGGCTCACATTTATGACTTGACTGCTCCAAGATCAATTTCATATTGGTTTTCTAATATTTTTTAATTTTTATTTTTTCTTAATGATTTTAATTTTTCTAGGATTCTCTTACTAATTCTTACATTTTGTTTTCGTTATATAACCTAAATATTGTATTCCATTTTCAAGTGATGCATTTACCTAACAGCATGCTCACGTTTTACACAAATAACAAAAAAAAAAAAACATTAAACATTGTAATAATGTACAAGCTAACTTATACATATAACAGTTTTTTTTAAAAAAATCTAAAATTATAAAAAACAAATAAAAATAAAACATAATTACAAGTAAATTAAGACCTCTTGATAAAAATAAAGAATTTAAGAAAAAAATTATCAATTTGTGACACATAGTTTTAAATTTTTTTTTAATAATAGAGCATTAAAAAATAAATATACAATAAGTGTTTTTAAATAAAAACATTTTGTCCTCAAATTTACAGTAATTTTGAAAATTTTTGCTTAACTACAAGCTTGATGCGGCTGAGTCTCCCTCTTAATTTTCTTCTATTCTAGTTACCAAAATCAGCTATTAAAATTAAATTATGTATAAATTATATTAAAGTAATCTAGTCAACTTAATTGATTAAAAAACAGCTTATTTAACTAATAAAAAAAATAATGAAGAAAATAATAAAATCTATAGAAAAAAACATCCTGTCATAATTTCTTATTCAGATAAGATTTAGAGTATCTTCAATAAAAAAAATACTATTTAAAATATTAAAATAGCATTTTGTTTGGATTTTTTCTTGAAGCACGTGAGATAAAGTTGATCTTATAATTATGTATAAAAATTACCTTGATGTGACCTGGCCTATTAGTACAAAAGTACTTTGTAAACCGACATTACAATTTATTGGAGGGAGCACTAGTTTGGACCATACATTCCACCAATGAGGACACGAGGGCAGTCCAAAACCTATCTCGTTGTAATCTTCTCACTTGTCCCTACTTGTAAAGCTAAGATTTGCATGTTGGGATGATTTTCAAATAGCTTTTCAAATAGTTTTTCATGCTAAAATATATATTAATGATATTTTTTTATTTTTTAAAAATTATTTTTGACATCAGCACATCAAAATGATTTGAAAACACTAAAAACATATTAATTTGAAGTTAATAAAAAAATAAAATTTTTTTAAATTTTATCAAAAGCACTTTTAAAACGCAGAAATAAACAGGCCCTAGTAGGTAGTCATGCGAGAAGAGCCTGATAATATTTTTTTTATATGATTTTAAGCTTAGTGGTGGTGGTTGGTAATATAATAACTATTAAAAATTTATTTAATTATTAATTTTAGAGCATGTATAATTAGTCGAAATAATAATTTGAGATTAAAATGTTTATTTTTTCTGTGATTTTAAGTTTAAGTTATGTGGTTGATAATATAATCAATGACGGAGTTATAGTTTTTTAAATGAAAGAGCAAATTATTAACAAATACTATATTATATAGAGATGCATTATAAATCAATTCAAAACATATATATTAATTCATATAAAGTAAAATTAATTGAATAACTAATTATAAAAACATAAAACTAAAATTAAAAAATAAAAAAAATAAAAAAAATTTACCTAAAATATAAAGTAAAAGGCAAAAAAGATAAATTGATAAGTAAAGCAAGAGATAGCGAACGACAGCTGAACAATGTTAGACAGTGGAAAATAAAGAAAAAAAAGGAGGAAAATGAGGGCAATGCGCTGTAATTTTATATATATATATATATATATATATATATATATATATATATATATATATATATATATATACCAGTCAAAACTTTCATTTAAAATAAAAATTAAGGGGGTAATTGTCCTCTTTTAATTTTAATTCACTGTCTCTGCTACTAAATATAATATACGTTAAAAGTTTATAAAATTAATTAAAGTATACATAAATTAGTTTAAATATTTATATTAATAAAAAAAAATTTAAAAAAAAATAGCATACAGAGTCAACTCATCTTGAGCAGTACAGTTGTGAAGTAATGGTGTTGTCTCCACCTTCGAGCTACCCTAGGTCATCGTTTAGCTAGATAAAAAAACAGTTTTTTTTTTGAAAAAAATTATGTGTAAATTTTACAGCAGTTTTTATTTAGGGGGGATAATTTTTGGTGTGGTTTGATTTTAATTTATAAAAATAAAAAATTTTAAAATAAAAGAAATAAAACTGAAATTGAATTGAAATTGATTCCAACCAACTAATTTTGATTCGATTATTTTATATTAAAAATCAAAACTCAACTCATTATTTTTTATTTGATTATTTTATATTAAAAACTGAAAATTATATTGTGTTTTTGGTTTTTTTTTTGGACTTTCTAATGGGTTTTATGATAAATTTGATTTCGGTTTGGTTCGGTTTTGTTATTTTATATTTTTTAACTAAACCAGTTCAGTTCGGTTGATATTTTTCGGTTTCAGACTTGCAAAACAGAAATTGAACCGAATCAAATTTTTAAAAAAAATATTTTAATCCGTTTAATTAAATTTTTTTTCACAGTTTAGTTTTTTTAGTTATTTTTTTTTTTGTTTTCTTGATTTTTCAGTTTTTTTTTCATCCCTAGTTCTACTTGTAAATTATTATGGATTATTGTAATAATTTGTTTCCTTTAAATAACTTAAATTTAAAATTTTAATTTAGGGTTTTTTGTTTTTTTTTTTGTTTTTGGCTCAGTAATTACTAACAGATTATTTGAGAATGTTTGTATCTTTTTTAGTTTTTTAACATAATAAAAATACGTTTTTTACTCTAGGATGTAGATCTAAAGCCATCGAAGATTCTCGAAGTATAAAGAGAATAAGACAGGCTTGAATGCCACGTCAAGGAGCTTCCAACGGAGATTTTACTTGGGAAACCTCTAGAATTTAGATATAAAATATAATAATTATTTTATAAGTGTCCGACAACTAATTTATTTCTTTCAACAACTCATTAATAATCATTTTTAGCTATGGCTTCAGGGCTGCCAGGTGCCCACGTGCGCTGCTGCAAGCACCGTTAATGTTGCGGTCGTGGCCAAGTCTGATGACATTTTAAGGAAACGTGTTAGTATTTTTAAAAATATTTTTTATTTAAAATATAATAAAAATATTTTTTATTTATTTTTTAAAATTATTTTTTATAACAAAATATATATATATTTTTTTCTCTTTTCATGTCTTATATCTTATATCAGAGAAGCTCAAATCTCTTCCTTCGGTTCCGATTTAACCAAAACAAAATCTCTCTTCTGCTCCTCTTTGTCTCCAACATGGAAGTCGAAAACCAAGTAAACACCCTCGATGTCTGCCAAGTTACTCCTTACTTCGACTCATCGGAGTCAGCTACCGAGTTATCTCTTCCGCTAACCTTCTACGACATTATGTGGTTGAAATTTCCTCCAGTTGAACGCATATTTTTCTACAAACTCACTGAGTCAACTCCGACTTTCTTCAATTCAGTGATCCTTCCCAAACTCAAACACTCTCTTTCTCATACACTCCTTCACTTCCTTCCTCTTGCCGGCAACATTATCTGGCCTCCGCAAGCCAACAAACCCATCATCCTATACACTCCAGACGATGGTGTTCAACTCACAGTTGCTGAGTCCACTGCTGACTTTCATCTCCTCTCGGGAAATGAAGTCCATGAAGCTGCAGATTCTCGTCCTTATATACCCGAGTTGCCGGTCACTGACTCAAAGGCATCCGTTATAGCTTTGAAAATAACCTTATTTCCTAATCACGGCTTTTGCATTGGCATCTCTGCCCACCATTCAGCCCTTGATGGCAAAAGCTCGACCATGTTTATCAAAGCATGGGCTCACTTCTGCAAACTCGGTGATGAAGACAAACGACAATATCCAGCTTTGTTGACAGAACTAACACCTGTTTTTGACCGAATAGGTATACAAGACCCTGAAGGGTTGGACATGGTGTATTTGAACAACTGGTTAGAATTAAAATGGTCTGGTGTGGATCTCAAACCAAGAAGCTTACAACTTTTGCCAGCTATAGCAGTTCGATCTAGCTCAGTACGAGCAACGTTCGAGTTATCTCGTGAAGACATAAAGAAACTCAGGGAGAGGGTGCTTGCTAATTTAGTAAAGGAAGGTTCAAAAGAAACACACCCAATCCATTTATCTACCTTCGTGCTTGTATTAGCACACGGATATGTATGTATAGTTAAGGCAAGAGGGGTTGAAAGTAACAGAAAGATTATTATGGGATTTACAGCAGATTGTAGAGCCCGTTTGGACCCTCCAATACATGAGAACTATTTTGGTAACTGTGTCAATTCACGTGCTGCGTTTACAGAAGCAGAATCTCTTTTGGAGGATAATGGATTTATGTATGTAGCAGAAATGCTAAGTGAGCTTGTCAAAAGCTTAGAGAAAGGAGTCCTTGATGGCGCAAAGAAGAAGATGGCAAGGAACATGGAAGAAGCGGCAGGTGGCGCAGCAATACTTGGGGTTGCTGGGTCAAACCGATTTGAGGTTTATGGAACTGATTTTGGGTGGGGGAAACCAGAGAAGGTGGAGATAACTTCCATAGATAGGACAGGAGCAATTTCTCTAGCGGAGAGCAAGAATGGAAATGGTGGAGTCGAGATTGGTTTGGTTTTGGAGAAGCATGAGATGGAAAAATTCACTTCTTTATTTGTTGATGGCCTTAAGAATCAATAATTGTTAACTTTCATCACAAATAAAATACAATCTGTTTGTTTTTCCAATTCGATGGTAAAATATTTGAAGTTTTTAATTTGTTTATAACATGTTTTCAAGATTAATCAATTTCTACCATTGAAATTCTTGATTTTTTTACTTCAACCAAATTAGTGCTCATGAGCCTGCTTCTGTGATTATTATATAATAATATAGTATAAATTAAATTATAAAAATAGTACCACTAAAAAGTAGAAAATGGAGTTGCTCTTCTACTTAAATTGTATAAAAATTAGAGCACAAAAGTACTTTGTAAACCGACATTACAATTATTGGATGAAGCAGTAGTTTGGACCATACATTCGACTAATGAGGACACGAGGGCACTCCAAAACCTATGTGGTTGTAATCTTCTCACTTGTCCCTACTTGTAAAGCTAAGATTATTTTATATTAAAAATTCAAACTTAATTCAACAGTTTGAGTTATTTTATATTAAAAATTAAAACTTATATTGGTTTTTAAGTTTTTTTTTTCTTTCTAATAGGTTTTATGTTGAGCTTGATTTCGGTTCAGTTTAATTTTTTTGATTCAGTTATTTTATATTTTTTAACTAAACGGATTCAGTTGAGGTTTTTTGGTTTTAGGTTTATGAAATCGAAATCGAACCGAACCGAATATTTTTTTAAATATTCTAATTGGTTTAATCGGTTTTTTTCATGATTTGATTTTTTTCAGTTATTTTTTTTCGGTTTTCTTGGTTTAATTTGTTTTTCGGTTTTTCTTGTAAATTAATATGGATTGTCGCGGGGTCGCGTCACGACAACATTCGGCAACAACAAAGGCTTTGGTCGTGCCTCTTGATAAGGTGTTGTGTTGGAGATGTTTTTAGATTTAATCATAAAATTGTGATTAATGTTCAGGAGTTGCTGTCTAGTATTATGGTCACTACAAACCTATGGTTTACGAGAGTCTGGGTAAGGGACTAATTATGCAAGGGGAAGACGCATCACCCCCAGTGCACCCTACCTAAGGTAAGCCGCATTGTTGTGTGATTGTTTTTTCTAAGTCGGGTTTCTATTCGTTGATCTTTCTTAAGGTTCAAGGTAGATCTCTCTTCATGATAAAGTCGTTACCTTATTGCGTTAAATCCTAACCTTTCTAAAGTCTGAATTTTAGCATCGCATTTATTTACACCTTGTATTTTTAATACATGAGAATATACTTTATCATATAATTTTACACCCTACAGATATTAAAGTCTATATTTGGACCCTAAAAACAATTTGGAAAAAGGTTTTTGATATTTTGGTCATACCCTAATAGATGATTATAAACTGGTTATGATATCTATTTTTTTGGATTTTCAAAACATGATGCAATTTTTTTAATTAAAATATTCTTGGAAAATTTTAGGATTTGACTGTATGCATGAAAACAATTTTTTTTTGTTTTTGAAAATGAAAATTAATTTAAAAGTTTTTGAGATTTTATTTTTAAAAAAAACAATGTTTTGATTTTTTTTTGAAATATTTCGGAGAAAACCTAATATTTTAATATCGGGTCCGTATCTTACAGAAAAACATGTAAGAAAATCATAATTTTTTTTAAAGGATTTTTGATTTTTTTTTTGTTTTGTTTAATATACAATATTAATTAAATATTATTAAAACATCAGATCTCATCCCAACATATTGTTTCTTCTTTTTTAATTTTTAGGGGCGGGCCAGAAAGTTGGGTTGGGCCAGATACGACCCGACCCAACATCCACTACATTAACAGTGGGCAATAATTATAATTCACGCACACTGTTCATATGTGAACAGTAGGATGTGAATTATAATTCACGCCTACTGTTCACGCAGTGAACATCGTGAAAAAGAAGAAGAAGAAGAGGAAGAGGAAGGCTACCTAGCATGAAGGTGGTCTGACCGAGGAGGATGACGTGGTGTAAGCGGTGACAACCATGGAAAGTTGAGCCGCTAGAGTTGCTACTACTTGTGTTGCAGGTGCTGCTGCTATCGTGGTTGTCGTACCCTCTCAAGGTCGCGGCGACCCTTCCCGCAGCAGAGGATCATGTTAGGGTCTTTGTTTTGTGAAAAAAAGAGTCGTCATCTAGTATTGTGGTCACTAGGAACCATAACTGGTCTTTAGAGATTCTAAGGCAAAAGACTGGTTGCGTAAAGGGAAGGTTTTAGCACCTCTAGTACACCCTACCTAAGGTAAGCTACTTGGTGTTTGGTTTTCCTTATAATTGCTATGGTGTTGATATTCTCTAATCCCATCAGTTTTCGTAGGATAAGTTTGCTATGATGAACAAACTTGGGCTCAAAGTCTAAAGATAAAGAACCATTGGTCAATGTGGATTATACCTTAGATATGTCTACAAAGTACTAAGGAGAACTAATACAGATCTCTTGAAATCTATGTTTGATTCAGACTAAATTTGCAACTTGTGGATTAGGAGACAACTAAGATAGAAATTCAAGGGGATTCAACATGCTTAAATGCTAACTTTTCCCTTAGTATTTCAAGCATTCTCGACTTGTAGATCACAAGGAGAAAGAGAAGAGAAAAAAAAAAACTAAATTAGAAATCTAAGGAAATAGAGCGCTTTAAAAACCTATTTTTGCCTTAGTATTTCATACTTTCACGGCTCGTAAACTGTGAAGTTAAAAATTAAAATGTCGCCAATTATAATCGAGACTTCTTTCAAGGATGTGTAATTAAATTGTTCTAAATACCATTTTTTAGCATAAATCTACCCTTACGTTAGAAATAAACAAGTTGTATTACTCTCAACAATATTTTGGATATTTACCTTTCATAGGTTTCTTTGCCCTTATATTATTAAGGGATAATGACTTATTATTTCTAGAAAAAAATATTTTGGATATTGATCATGTCGCATGTGTGCGGCGTCGCTGACGAAAACATCCACTCTCAAATTCATGTCTAAAGTAATGTGGCAAATGTGGGGAGACAAGGAATTCTTGTCTTTTATTAGTGGAAAAATAGAATGGGAGTTGCCACCTAGTATTTTGGTCACTAGGAACCCTAACTGGATTAGAGATCGGGTACGGGGACTGGTTGCATAAAGGAAAGGTATTAGCACCCCAAATACACCCTACCTAAGGTAAGCTGCATTGTTTTATTGTCTGATAAAATTTAAAGTCTTATTGTGTTTTCTAGTTGTTGGTCCGTCTATAGTTTAAGAAAAGTTTTCTTCGATAAAGAAATCCTTATCTTATTGGATAAAACCTAACCGTTCTAACATCAACAAATAATTTAATATCCGGAATACGTCTTACGTATAAGGTCGCAACCCCAAATATTAAAAGAAAACAAAATAATTTTTTTTGAATTTTTGAAATATGGGCCAGTTCTCGTGACTTTAATAAATTGGTTATTAAAGCCAAAATGCATGCTAAATTTTTTTTTATAAAGATACAATATGATTTTTTTTATTTTTTATTATATTTTTTTTAGAGAGACTTGGCCGTATGCATGAAAATAAAATATATATTTTTTTACTTTTTTAAAAAAAAATTTACGTCTTGACGAAAACCGGGTATTTTAATACCGGATTTTTATTTTTATAATATAAAAATACAAACCGGTATTCATTAAAATATAGTAAAAAATTTGCTGGAAATCACATATATTTTATTAAAGAATTTTTTTATATTTTTTTATATTTTTTTATTGCTGGGCCCAACCTAGCCCATGTGGTTGGGCTGGACCCGACCAACCTGCGTAGCTGGGCTGGATTTAGCCAGCCCAGCATGGTCACTAGCCCATGCCAGGGACCACCCTAAAAAAGAATTCTAGGACTTGAAATCGGGTCTCTCGGATGAAAGCCGAATAAGCTGACCATCTAGACTGCAAGGCATATTTTTATCTAAAGGCACCATAATTGTAAACCCCGGGAAAAATAATAAATAAATAAAAGTGAAGAAATTCATGCATATGATTAAATAAAAACAAAAATTCAAAAAGTTTTGAATATAAATTTCCGGGTGAAATAATTCGAGACATTATAATAAACCAGATACTGTTGAGGGTTGGATTTAATTGAAGAGAATAATACACTTAAAGGAAAAGGGGGAGGTCTAAATGCAAATAAGGAAAAATATAGAGTATAAATACTCTCTCCTCACCAAGACAATCTATAGGAACCATAAGGAGAGAAAATAAGGAGTTTTATACCCATTCTCGAGAAATCAAGAGAGAAACACTAAAATTTCAAGAACTCATCCAAGATTAAGAGCTTAAAGATGGGATAAACACTTGATAGCAAAGGATTACCAAGAAATTGAACAAGAAAAAAGACAGGAGGGAAATTGAACAAGAAGAAAAGAAAGGAGAGAGTTGAAGATTTTCAACTGGTTGAAAATCAAAATCTTAATTTGTACCGGGTAAGGTATTCTAAACATGATCTTAAAAATATCCATTTTTTAAAATTCGATGAAGAATTGATGCCTTGATATTGAATCATAGGTTAGGGTTCTTAGACATAAATTGGGGAAAAAGTACTTATTGTTGAGATTAAGTTAATTCATACGTGTGGTATGTAGTTTATGAAAAGTATTGTGTGAAGGGGAGGGGGAGACGAATCTGGACAGACTTGTCTCCTAACATTCGATGAGATTTTGGGTAGGAGGATGAGAGGATTAGGATCGCGTTCCCCATAGAAATTGTAGATTTGAATGTTAGCTAACTAAGGAAACTGGTCTTACTCAATTTAGAAATGTAGAACTCCAGTTATGGGTTACCAACTAAGACTGAGTCGTCACTGATTATGCAGGGCAGTAGAACTAATTAGTAAATGAACAATTTTGACTATCTTGGAGGCAAAACTGGGTTCTCCTCCCTCAGAGAACTAATAGTCTTGTGTCTTAGCTTTCTAACGAGATCAATCTCAGTTAAAATGGAGTTTTAAAACTTTAGATATAGTTAAAAATCTGATGAGTGTTTAAACAGTAACAGTTGGAAATTGGACAGTAACAGTTCAAAGTCAAACAGTAACGGTTCGAAAAGTCAGACAGTAACGGTTGGAAAAGTCAGACAATAATAGTTGGAAAAGTCAGACAATAATGGTTGGAAAAGTTAAACTGTAACAATTGGAAAAGTCAGACAGTAACAGTTGGAAAAGTCAGACAGTAACGGTTGGAAAAGTCAAACAATAACAATTGGAAAAGTCAAACAGTAACAGTTCAAAGTCAGACAGTAACAGTTGGAAATTAGACAGTAACAGTTCAAAATTAGACAGTAACAGTTGGAAATTGGACAGTAACAGTTCAAAGTTAGACAGTAACAGTAGACTTTCATGTGAATACTATAAATAAGAATATAAAAGAATTGAGTCATACGAACACTTGTATATTGAGACATTAACTCTAAAAATATACATGATATATGTATGTATGTTATTATGAGGAAATGAACATGCATAGAAAGTAACATATGAGTAATGGATGAATATGAATTCTCTATAATATCGGCTTGAAAGAATCATAACAAAAAAAAAAACTTCCTTGTGATTCAGGAGGAGCAACCAGGATTGGATCTTCTGTTAGGAGAGGTCACAAGACAGGCAAAGCAGGTTAATGATTTTCCCTCCTATTTACTCTTATACAATTTAGAACCCTTCTGGTGAATGCAATTATAATAAATATCGTGTTCAATGTAAATAAAGCCTAGTGTATTTACAAGATTAGCTTCGGCTAATGGTATCCGTGATAGGATTGCTGGGATATGATTTACACGATTAGCTTCGGCTAATGACATCTGTGATAGGTTTGCCGGGAAATGATTTACACGATTAGCTTCGGCTAATGGCATCACGGGATATGATTTACACGATTAGCTTCGGCTAATGGCATCCGTGATAGGATTGCCGGGAATTGAATTACAGGATTAAACCTTACAAGGTCACCCAGTTTATGCAAGTAAATAAGATTATTCAATTAAGAATATATAAATGTGTGTTAATTGGGTTTAAAAGATTTACAAGCAAAATATAAGTTCTTTGTTAGAATTCTCATGAGTTTGATAGAAATTTAATACTTCATTCGTATTCATTACATGAACATACATATATATTCTTTATCAATATAATGGTATGTTTATTTATGTAACAGGTCCATCAAACATTCAGGAAGATCATTAGTTTAGGACTTTACTTTGTGAAGCTTATGTAAATATTTAACTTAAAACAAAAGGGAATTAACTTGTTTATGTAGTATACTTTTGTGCAAACCTTGATGTATTTATAAAGGTTTAGCTTAACATGTAGTATTTTTAGTTATCTAGTAATTAACCATTTTGAAATATTTAAGAACACTTTTTATAGTGTAAATACTTTCTTTAAATTTTATGATATGATGTGTTGGAATATATTCATATTGAACTTACTTGTAGGATATATATATATATTGTGTGGATTGTATGAGGTGTAGAATTATGAGGTTTGATATAAGGTCTGGAATTAAGGGACCTTGTGATGATGGGTTGATTGAGTAAACTGATAGTAGTCAATAACTTGGGATATCCTAAATGCAAACGAAACTTTGCTGTTTTTTTTTTAAAAAAAATTACCCTCAAATAAAGAGGATATGTTGGAATCTTTTAACATTGATCAAGTCGTACACTCAGACTATTACAATAATATATTTACACTTTCATGAACAGGGCAAAGGTAATTAAATTACCTTCGCTCTGTTAATCATCTTTGTTGCAGTGCAAGAAAAAAAAAGAAAACAAAACAGAGTATTGCAAACTGGCGATTTCTGGTGTCGGTTTCCTTATGTTTTCTTTCTGTATTTTACATACTAACATGCATCATCTCATTTTTGTAGGGAAATGGAGAAAAGCATCAAACATACCTGATTTTGAGAAGACGAAGACAATGGTGGTGTTGTGTTCGTTGCTTAACCGTAACCTGTTTCCGTTCGGTTTGCTTCTTTCTCTCCTTCCTCTTCTCTCCCTTATGCTTGCTCACTTTTCTTATGTTCTCATAAGTTGTTTCACTCCCCCTTTTTTTTCACTGTAGCCTCTCTTCTCTCTCCCTTTTCTTTCTGTCCCCTTTTGTGTAGCTCTTCCTCTGGCTTTTATATCCAAAGGACGCCAACAATTTTGGTAAGCCGACGCCCATCACGGTGACGAGGGATGTCAGCCGCGATACCCGCCCTATTGAATCGAGAATATTTTCCATAATTGCTGCTAACATCTCCTTCCATTATCGTCACCGATTCACAGCTGTTTGAAGACCATTAATGGTGGAAACGGCGCCACTTGGGTTCTTCTAATTCGGCCATTGAAGTTTTCGTTGCTTTATAATCAAACCCCCCCCCAACAAAATTGTAATTGGATCCCTTAATGTTAGCGCCTTTTCTGGTTTGATCCTTAGTCTCGAATTATTTCAATTAAGTCCCTAATTGGCTATGAAACTTCAATAATTATGCAATTAAGCCTGATTTGACCAAATCAATCTTTAAAATTATAATTGGACCCCTGAACTTTAATTTCTTCCGATAAAAGCCTAAATTGACTTACAAAATCAATTTTCTTGCAATCAAACCCTCTATAAATTCAATTAAACCTTGGGTAAAATTTAATTGAGTCCATAAACGTCTGATTTTGGACTTTTCTTCCTCAAAATTGAATTTTCCTCATCAACAGGGCTTTCACTGTCAAATTTCAACCTTTTGCATTTTTGAATCTCCTTAACCAATTTTTGCATTTTTTCGGCATTCCAACAGTCCTTTTCTCGCTCCTATTATTTTCTGGATTTCTTTTGATATATATTATATTTTCTCATTTTTATGTGAACCCAAAAATAGGTAACAACAGATGCCCCCTCTTTACAATGCTTACGAAGCAAAAACATCATCAATGTCTTGCATAGTAAGCTTGTAAAGAAAAAGAAAAAAAAAGAAAAAGAAAAGGAAAGGGAAATGATCTCATTATCTTGGGTGACCTGCCCATTTTTGAAGAAAATTGGTCTACTTTCACGGGTGACCTGCCCACACACACTCACTAGTCTATTTTCACGGGCGATCTGACCACACATGTTCATCGTGGTCTATTTTTAGGGGCGACCGACCCACACACTCACACTGGTTTATTTTCATGGGCGACCTGCCCACACATGATCATCCTAGTCTATTTTCAGGGGCGACCGACCCACACACTCACACTGGTCTATTTTCATGGGTGACCTGCCCATACATGTTCATCGTGGTCTATTTTCAGGGGCGACCGGCCCACACACTCACACTAGTCTATTTTCAGGGGCGACCTGCCCACACATGTTCATCTTGGTCTATTTTCAAGGGCGACCGGCTCACACCCTCACAATGGTCTATTTTCAGGGGCGACCTGCCTACACATACTCACTTTGGTCTATTTTCATGGGCGACCTGCCCTCACACTCACATTGGTATATTTTCACGGGCGACCTCCCACACATGTTCATCTTGGTCTATTTTCACGGGCGCCTGCCTACACATACTCACTTTGGTCTATTTTTAAGGGCGACCTGCCCTTTTGATTGGGTTACCTAAGATCTTATCTGGAAATCTAGAACCAAAATCTGTGTGGTTAGGCTAAACTGAGATCCTTTCTGGCGATCCCCTTTAACCAGAACAAAAATCTATGTTCTTCCTGTTGGCAAGGTCTGGACTTGCCTTTTCTTCTCCCTTTTCTTTTTTTTTTAAAAAATTTCCTAATGGTAGGGTTCTTCTCATTTTTCTTCCCGTTCCAAGGTCACAACAATGATTCTCTTTTATTATCAGCTCAATGATTTTTTTTTCTTTTTTTTTTCTTTCAATCTTGCTGGACTCTTTTTTTTTTAGGATTTTCCTGTAACGAATAAAAATATGTGTGCAATGCTTTGAGGTTAGATGACATGCATGCATCCTTACCTGATTTGAAATATAGGTCCCTCCCATCTTGTAAAACTCCTTCTTAGTATGACCTTGTCCATGTGTTTGAAATCATATGTTGAGATTTGTCTCTCACATTGTCCTTCTTACCCATCCCATCTCGAAGAGGAAATCCCTAACCCCCTTTTTAGTGACTTTTTTCAAAAATGTATGATCTGTCATTGCTTTTTATCATGCTCTTATCAATACTTTAATTTGTCTTTTCTCCAATTACGGGTTTTTTTTCAGCACAAAAATCTTTTCAAACAAAAAATCTTTAAAAGTCTTGGCTTTTGTTCATGACAACTGAAACTTTCTACATATGCATCAAGAGTTATTTTAAGCAATCCCCGGAAAAAGTTTTATCGGTTTCCAAAATGTGGTTTTGACTTTAGATCAGACTTTCTCCAAGGTAATCTTTTGTTTGATCTTTTCGATAGGTTTCAAAAATCGTCTCATATTAGCATTTTTCTTGCATGGATAGAAAAAACAGATTATCACTCATTTATCATGTCAAATGAATCGTAAGACCAATGTCTATCAACCCAGGTTATATGCGCTTGATTAGAAAGGACTTTTAAAGGGCTTGTAATGTTGATTATAGTTGTGGGTTATGAAAAAAGAAAAAGGATGCTTTAAGGCTCAAAAAGTGTTTAAGGGTTTAAAGACTTAGGACCACTCTTCTTCTATCTCCTGTTCTTGTGAAGCTGTCTCGTAGGTTGTGTTTGGAGAAACTTGCCTTAAGGATTTTTTTTTGCCCCCAAGTGTTGGGTTTTGACTTGTCAAGATCCTTGTGTTCTTTTTGGCAATTTACTCAAACTATTTTCCTTTTTAGCCTTTTATCAATCATGAGGCTTTCATTTTTAGCCCTCCTTTCACCCTTGATTCTACCATTGTCTTCATCTTTTCTAACATAGGATCTCTCATTGCCCCCTAGTATGGGGTGTGGTCCTAGTTTGGTTTTTTTTTTTAGCTCAAATAGGGGTCACAAAGGATATAATCTTTAGAAAGTGACAGTTTAACAAAGATGGCTTTTTTTTTTTATTTCAAACGCATATTTACTAAGATTGATAAAATTTTGTTCTCATCCTGACTGACAATTACACATGATTATAGAGTGATTACCCATACATTTTATCTATGCGATTCCAAATGCTTTTAAAGACCTAGTTTTGTCTTTTATCTTTGGTTTGTTTGACTTGGTTCCCTCTTTACCGGGAAATGCTTAAAATTCACCTTTGATCGTCCTATGATACATTCCTTGTAATCATGCACAAAGCCAGATCTTTCTAGATTTTTTGTTTAGAAGATTAAGTGTTGTGAGATCAATGCAATGGGAGAAAAGATTCTTTACACCAAGAAATCATGGTCGAACTTCACTTTATTGATTTTGGGAGAAAGTTAAACATAATATCTCTTTATAGAATCAGAATTCACAGGTCTGGCTGGATCTTCTCCATCCATTCTGGACAACTGTAGAGCTCCTCCCGAGAAAGCCTTCTTCACTACATAAGGACCTTCATAATTTGGAGCCCATTTGCTAAGATTTTCCCCTGGTAGAGCTAAGAGCTTCTTTAGTACCAAATCTCCTTCTTGGAACATACGAGGTCTAACCTTCTTATCATATGCTTTGGCCATCCTTTTCTGGTAAAGCTGATGATGACATATTGCAGTTACCCTCTTTTCACTGATCATATTTAGCTGTTCATATCTCACTTTGGCCCACTCAGCCTCTTCTAGTTCTGAATCTATCAACACCCTTAACGAGGGAATTTCTACTTCCAAAGGCATCACCGCCTCCATCCTATATACTAAAGAATACGGAGTGGCTCTTGTCAAGGTTCTCACTACAGTGCGATATGCATAGAGAGCAAATGGTAACATCTCATGCTAGTCTTTGTAAGTGACTGCCATTTTCTGAATAATTTTCTTGATGTTTTTATTGGCAGCTTCCACAGCACCATTCATCTTCGACCCGTATGGGGAGGAATTTGAATGCTTGATTTTCCATTTTGTACAGAGCTCCACAATTGCTTTGCCATTGAAATTCTGTGCATTATCAATCACTATTTTTTCAGGCGGACGATACCGACAAATCAAGTTTTTTTCAATGAACTTTTTCACCACCTTTTGTGTCACATGGGCGTATGAACTGGCTTCTACCCATTTTGTGAAATAGTCAATTGCTACGAGAATGAATCTATGCCCATTGCTGGCCTTTAGGTTAACAGGCCCAATCACATCGATTCCCCCACATTGCAAATGACCATGGAGATGCTAGATTAAACAACGGAGTTGGAGGTGCATTGACCTTATCACTATGCACTTGACACTTGTGACATTTCCTAACATAGTCGATGCAGTCTTTCTCTAACGTCATCCATAAATAACCGACCCTTTGTATTTTCGTTGCTACCATATGGCCGCTAGCATGAGTTGAGTAAATCCCCTTATGCACCTCTTATAACGCACTTCTAGCATCTGTCTCATTCAGACACCTTAGCAAGGTTCCATCAAATGATCTTTTATACAAAATCTCTCCATCTAAATAGAAATCCCTAGCCAATCTTCTTAGGGTTTTCTTATCCATCTCTGATGCTCCTGCTGGATATTCCTGATTTTTCACAAAATTCTTGATATCATAATACCAAGGCTTTCTATCTATCTCTCATTCAATCGAGCAATAATGAGCTGGTTTATTTCTAATGTTAATGTGTATAGGCTGCACTTTTCGCCCAAGATCAATCGTAGCCATAGCAGCTAATGTAGCCAAAGCGTTCGCAAAATGGTTTCCTTCTCTCCCTAGATGGGTGAACCTTATCTCTTTAAACTCTTCTGCTAGCGTGGATAAGTATTCCTGGTATGGCCTTAGTTTTTCTTCTTTGGTTTGCCATTCTCTTTTCACTTGACAGATAATCAACATTGAGTCACCATACACATCTATTTTTTCAATCTTTAGTTCTAATGTGGCCTCCAAACCCAGGATACAAGCCTCGTACTCAGCTGTATTATTGCTGCATTCAAAATGTAATTTAACTGCTACCGGATACTGCTTCTTATCGGGAGAGATTATTACTGCACCGGCCCCATTACCATATACATTTACTGCCCCATCAAAAAACATGGTCCACCAATTTGTCTTCCCTTCTTCCTCTTCGATTGATAATACATTTTCATCTGGGAAATCAAAATCTAATGGCTCATAATCTTCCACAGTGTTATCAGCTAGGTGATCAGCAATTGGATTTCCCTTCACGGCTTTCCTTGTCATATACACTATATCATATTCTGCCAACAAAACTTGTCACCTTGCAATTTGACTCGAGAGATAGGGTTTGTTACAAATATACCTCAATGGATCCACTTTTGAAATCAACCAAGTGGTGTGATACAACATATAATGTCGTAATCTTTTTGTCGCCCATACCAATGCACAACAAAGCTTCTCTATCACCATGTATCTAGACTCGCATTCAGTGAACTTCTTGCTTAAGTAATAAATGGCCCTTTCTTTTCTCCTGGTTTCGTCATGTTGACCTAATACACATCCCATAGCTGCCTCAGTCACTGTTAGATACAATATTAAAGGCCTTCTTGATATAGGAGGAACAAACAAAGGTGGATTTTGTAAATAATGCTGATTTTATTGAATGCCACCTCACACTTCTCATTCCAAGTCCCAGGATTCTTTTTTCTTAAAAGCCGGAAAATAGGTTCATATGTTGTGGTCAACTGAGCTATAAATCGGGCGATGTAGTTCAATCTTCCTAAGAATCCTCTTACCTCCTTCTCAGTTTTTGGGGACGGCATAGGTCGGATAGCCCTTACTTTATCAGGATCTACCTCTATACCTCTGTCGCTTACCATAAATCCTAGCAGCTTTCCAGACTTAACCCCAAATGAACATTTTGCAGGGTTGAACTTTAGTTCATATTTCCCCAACCTCTCAGATAGTTTTCTCAAAACCTTTATATGATCTTCTCCCTTCTTTGACTTTGCGATCATATCATCTACATACACCTCAATTTCTTTATGCATCATGTCATGAAACAAAGTCACCATAGCTCTCTGGTAGGTTGCCCCTGCGTTCTTTAGACCGAATGGCATAACTTTGTAACAATATGTTCCCCAAGGTGTAACAAAAGTTGTCTTCGCCTTATCTTCCAGAGCCATTTTTATCTGGTTGTATCCTGAGAAACCATCTATAAAGGAGTATGTGGAACTACGTGCAGCATTGTCAACCAAAACATCTATGTGTGGTAGTGAAAAATCATCTTTGGGGCTAGCTTTGTTCAAGTTCCGGAAATCCACGCAAACTCTAATCTTTCCCTCCTTCTTTGGCACAACAACAATATTGGATACCCATTGTGGATATTTAACTACTTCTAGAAAGCCTGCATTCCACTGTTTCTCGAGTTTTGCTTTGACTTTGATCCAGACATCTGGGTGGGCTCTCCTCAATTTCTGCTTGACTGGTTTACAACCTTCCTCCAGTGGGATCTTGTGTACTACGATATTTGCATTTAAAACCAGGCATATCCTCGTAAGACCAAGAAAAAACATCTGCATATTCTTGTAGTAAGGCGATCATCATTGTTCTTTGCTCAAGAGTAATTAAGGTTCCTATTTTCAACTCTTTCTTAGACTGATCACTACCCACATTTATGGTTTCAAGTTCTTCTATAGCGGGCTTCCAAATCTGTTCATGTTGTTCTACCAGTTTTGCGAGTTCTCTGATATTGCTTTCATCCCATTCTTCTTCTTCCACCGCAATCACATGTTCGTTAAAGTTTGGCCATTCATTCTTAATGTTAAGTGTATGTGATGTCGTGGAAGATCCACTTTCAGGGATTCTTGAAAGCGGAAGGTGTCTAGTGTAAATATGCATATAAATAGACAACATTTGAAAAATGCATGATCTCATTAAAGCAAAGGGTGGGCTCGATGACAAGGATAGAATCTGGCTGACCTCATGAGCCTTGATTATCAACCAAAGGAAATAAAAGCAAATAAAAGCAATGACAGAAACATGTAAATGCAGACAAAGTTGGTTTACATTTTAAACACTACAGGAGCTTCTTGGGTCACCCAGTTCTGAAACTTCTCGCCCATGGCCAGCTTTCGCACAAAGGTCGTGGTGGAGACTTCTTCTAGAGTATGGACAGTCAGCTGTGGCAGTGATTCATCTTTCACTCCCGATACCATATTCATGCCACTTCCTTCCTCTTTATCCTTCTCCAAGGTGTTTATGTCCATAGTTGATAGTTTTTGACCAAGGCTTTCTGAATCTTTATCAGGTTGCATTACATTTGCGGCCTTTGGGAATGATACCCTTAGGGGAGGGATTTCCAACTCTTCTTCTTCAGGCTCTCTTCCTTGAATCCTAACCATTCTTCTTTCCCTTGTTCTACCAGCAGCCCATCGATGATCCTCCTTTTTAGGCTCATACCCCAGCCCAAATCTTTGATTAGCACATTTCATCATTATTAAATTAACCCTTTCTGGATTTTTGGTGATAGAGTTATGCTGAAATGGAATTTTACACTCCAAAAAACATTGAGGGCCCTCCTCGCTGCTTTTGAGATCCTTGGCATTCTTATCACTGTATTTTATGGCACCCAATCAATGTTCACAATCTCAAAAGCATGGCTATATTCATCATTGCAATCCTCCGCCTCGATGAAAGGTATAACCACATTCTTTATCATGGATACGGTCTCCTCAGCCTTGACAATTACCAGCATCCCGTTCATGATGTACTTCAAACATTGGTGTAACGAAGAAGTTACTGCCCCAGCTGCATGAATCCAAGGTCTTCCCAACAACATACTATAGGAAGGGTGGATATCCATAACCTGAAATGTCACCAGGAACAATTATGGTCCCATATATAACTCCACTTCTAAAGTCCCAATTATCTGTCTTGGTGAGCCATCATATGCTCTTGCCATCATGGTACTAGGCTTCATATGAGATTCATCAACCGACATTTCTTTTAGCATGTGTTTTGGCAACACATTAAGAGTCAAACCATTATCGACGAGCACCTTTCCTATGAGGCAATCCTTGCACCTAGTGGTGATGTACAAGGGTTTGTTGTGTCCAGTTCCTTTAGCATCTAACTCATCAGTTGTAAAGTACCGATAATTAGTCGTATAGATCCTCCCCACCAAATGTTCCATGGTTTTCTGTTCAATATCTTGGGGTACATATGCCTCATTCAATACCTTTTGCAAGGCGTTTCGATGCGGTTCAGAGCTAAGTATCAAAGACATAAGGGAGATTCTAGCTGGAGTTTTCTTTAATTGATCTACTATGCAATATTCACTATGCTTTATCAACTTCAGAAATTCATTTGACTCTTCTTCAGTTACTGGTTTATTAACTTCCAGTTCTTTGCCCAGGTCTACCACCTCCTTACCCTTTTCTTTCCTTAACTCCTCAAGTGTGAAGCACCGGCCACTCCTAGTCAACCCGCTAACCTCAGTTTGGAACAAAGGAAGAGGGGTTCCAACATTGGAGGCATAGCCGTAATTATAGGGCATTGCATTGTGATTTCTCTTTGTATAGGAAGGTTTAACCAGGATTAACTTTGGCGGCCCATAAGCTGTTGGTTGGACTCTACATACTTCTGACAACTTGTCTTGGCCCTCGATCATTCTTATTTCATCACCGTTCTCCATGGCTTCAATCCTCGGTTCTCCCATAATCATCATTTTCTCAATTTTTTTGCGAAACTCCATGCAATCATTGATATGATGTCCCTTCTTTTCATGGAACTCATAATAATCACTCCCTTTTAGATTATGTTTATTATTCATCTTTAGAAACCCTGACTGTACCAACATACCATGCAACTTCTTCATGGATATTTTGAACCCTTTACTTCGATTCCCAACTTCTACCATGCTTACTCCACTTGCAGCATGTTTAGGCAAAGGATTGGAATTAACATTGGGCATATCTTCAAAAGACACCCACCCCATCTTGATGAGTTCTAGCAACCTTCTTTTGAAAGCGTAACAAGTTTCAATTCCGTGCCCCGGGTTACCAGCATGATACTCGCAAGTTAATTCTGGTTTATACCATATGGGAAAGGGTGGTTCAATTGGTGGTAAAAGAATTGGAGCTATTTGTCCTATGCTCAACAATTTAGCATACAAGTCTTTTAAGGGCATGGGTAAGGGTGGCAACTGTTCCGAAGGATACTTTGTATTTGGCCTTTGGTAGTTGTTTGGTTGGTAATTTGTTCGATTGGTTTGAAAAGGTTTAGCAAAGCTTATGTTGGTGGAATGAGGGGTGTGCATCTGTGGGTTCTGGTAATTTACATTATTGCCTTTGTACTCACCTTTCAAATTGTTAATATCACCTTCTCTTTTCCTTCCTATAAAACCTTTCTTCTCTAACGGTTCCGCTATACGCCCTGCTTTAATCCCTTGCTATATCCTTTCTGCCACACATACAACATCATAGAAATGTTGAGATGAGCTGCCCACTAGATGCTCATAGTAAGGTGCCTTGAAGGTATTGGTGAATAAAGTGACCATTTCTGTCTCTATCAAAGGGGGTTGGACATGTGTTGCCTCATCTCTCTATCTTTGCGCGTAAGCCCTTACTAACTTCTGGCTCCTCTTTTCCATTGACATAAGGCTTGTTCTATCCGGAGCAATTTCCAAATTGAACTTGTATTGCTTAAGAAAGGCCTCCACCAAATCTTTCCATTTCTTAATTTTAACATTGTCCAGCCTCATGTACCAGCTTAGGGCAGATCCCGCCAGACTATCTTGGAAAAAATAGATTAACAGCTTATCATCATAAATCACCTCAGCCATTTTATTGTAGTAAGATCGGAGGTGAGTGTTTGGACATTCCAATCCAGTGTATTTGACGAACTCTGGTATCCTAAAGTTCTTTGGTACTATGATGTTTGGTACCAAACACACTTTTGTTGTTCATATAGGATCAAACCAATCATTACCCTCAACTGCTCTTAATCTTTCTTCTAGAGCTGACAACTTGTCGTAGTTCACATTATCAGTGGACCTATTGTCAGGAGGTCCATCTGTTGTTAAGTCCACGGTGAATGGAGCTTGACTTGGCGGAATAGAGGTGATAGGCACAAAATGTTGTTCTGCCGTTGAATCTACCCCCAAGTTTTGAGAGGTCCCTTGGATATGAGCTGCTGGTGCTCCCATAATTGGTTGGGTAGACGTTCCCTCCCCGTTTTTGGCTTTTAGAAGTTGCTCAAGCAGATTGGTCATGTGAGCAACTTCATTCTTTACAGATTCCAACTCATTCTGATAATGTGACCTTAAGTGAGCTCTTTCCTCGTTCTCCATTCTTGATCTTAGTCGGGTGTGATAGACTTTGGAGGGGGAACCTATGTTTCACGATTTGATTTGCACATGATAAATTATAAACAAATGTGTGATGAAAATGCAATGCATATGCGATGGCCTTTGTTAAGAACTGATTCTAATGTTTTTTTTTGTTAGAACTGATTCATGACCTTCGTAATCCTTTAGGCAAGATTTCTGAGTCGAAATGATTGCTGTAAAAGAATGTTTGCCAAGTTTTTATCATGGTTGGTTACCAAAATACATTAGAAAGAAAAAAAAGTCATGGCCTTTCTTATAAATAAGGGTAGCTTATACAAAGTAAAAATAGAAAATGGCCTTATACATCACTACCTTAAAAGGCATTCCCTCTATTAGCTAAGTCCCCAATAAAAGAGATGACAACCCCCATGTACTCTCGATACTTTGTAACATCATTTCCAACTTGGATAGCTTGTTGATGTAGCCTTTCCGCATAGCGGGTTACTTGCTTGACTTGTTTTGTCATACATCTTATTTTATCATGGAACAAGATGTTATCAGCGATTATTACTTCATTGTTGTTCCCTAAGGCTTCATTACTTCTTTCCAATACTCGGACCATTGCCTCCAACTGTGTCATCTTATCTGTTGCCCTTTGTAGCTCTTCTCTCTCGATATCTAGCTTGGCTATTTTGGAGTTAATCTGAACTGCAAAGCTGTCAATATAATCCTGACATTCCTTGTGTTTTTGTTTAATCTCATTAAAACCTTCTTCCATCTCAAAGTAACGGCTCCTCAACTCCCTTAACTCCTCTTCCTGTATTTTAAACTCGGATTGCAAAGCTATTCTTTCCTTGCACTTTTTTCTTCCTCAAGTTGTACTATATAGTAGCCCTGATCCTTCTTTCTTCTTCTATATCGATTCCAGCTAGCCGATTCTTTTCCTTCTCAACTTCTAACTTCTTTGTAAGACCGTTTCTTTCTTTCTTCAAGGAATCTGTCGTCTCTTTATCAGCATTCATTTTGCCTTTTGTTGATCTCTTGATCTTGGATAATTCTTTTTCAATAAGCCCATTCTTGTTAGCCAACTCATTACATTCATTTATTCGACTCCTTAACTCATCCTGGACCCCTTTGGTTATTTCCTCTGCTACCTCGGCCCTTTTCTGCCATTCTTTCAACTGCTTATCTTTGTTTTCCAACTGTTGGTTCAAGTAATTTCTCATCGTATTGTCTTCATCCAATTGCTTTTCCAGGAGTTGTTGTTTCCCTTTGCTTTTGTTGAGATCAACTATATATTTTTCTAGCTGCTCTCTTAACTCTTCCTCATCATCAATCCTTTTCCTTTTTTGTTGTACTGTTGCTAATTTTGGTGCTACAATTTCAGAAAGCTCTTGATTTCTCCAACTTGTATAACTCTGGCTGCATGACAATTCAAATCTGCTTCCTTCTTCCTTTTTTACTAACATGGGCTTTTTCCAGTCTTGTTGGATAAGCTCTATCTCTTCAAGGAATGGTTGATGCTTGAACAAACCTGTGAAATCTGCTAAACCCAGAGTCCTTGGTACATACTGCATTCCACCCAATTGTCTTGCTACAAGTGCAGGTGCATAACTGATGAATCCGATTACACCAATCAAGGGGACCCATGTCTTGCTTCCACAACTCATGGTGCAAATAGGGTCATTCATCTATAGTGCTTTTCATTTGAAGTTGCTTTGAGGTAGTGCAACATACTTGTCTATCCAAACCGTCTCGTCCCAATTCTTCCAAGTTTCCTCTATGGTAACCTTTAATGGTCGGAGGTCAAACCACCAAAAGTTATTGAAGATGTCCCTTGGCGTTTCAATATAACTAACAATCCATAAATACAACATAGGGCTGCAACATCTCATGGCTCCTTTTCCATACATTCTACAATGGTTAAGCGACAACATGGTTTAAACCAAAATTGCTAAAGAAGGATTAATTAGGTCATACTCATATTCTACAAAGACATTTGCAGCTTCTAAACTGATGACTCCAATTTCGGATGGAAATAATACTAGTCCAAAGATGGTGAAGGCCACTAACCTGTATCGTTCATCCCCTAACTTGCCTTCCTCGACATTCTTCTTCATTCTGGCTTCAATGACCTTCCATTTAAAACCCCCATTAACTACCCTGCATTGACTGATTTTTTCCAAGCCTAATAAATTGACTACCTCTGAATCTGTGTCTTCAAATTTTCATCTGAGGTAGATTTTTCTGCCGTTATTTGGAAAATCTAGGACCCTTTCATATTCCTCCATGGTAGGTGTCATATCAATGTTCCTGAAAGTAAAGCATCGATAGCTAGGATCCCAAAAGTTCAGGAGGGCTTTGATTGCTGTTGCTTGTATGGGTAGCCTTATTAGTTGCGCTATTCTCCCATATCGCCGTTCAAAGAGAGTTTCGTCCACATATCCCATTATAGACAACAATTTCCCTAAGTAATTTACCATGTGATTTATCTTGCTAATGCATGGCAACCTATTAGCATCGATTCTTGGACATTTTCCTTCAGCTATCTAGTTCAACTCAAATTCTTGCCCAAACTCTTGGAAAGATAGGTACTTAGTCATGATTTCAGTTCAGAACCTGGAGTGATAAATTTAACATGATTAATTTGATACAAATGAAAGTATATATCTCGTGAAACAAAAAGGGTAGGTTAACTATCTAAGTCTCAAAAAAGGTCTCATATTTGTCCAGTGATGGTCTTCGTAAAGACAGTATGGGGGCGTTGCAAGGAACAATTAAGGCACGTATGCCCATCATTACCAAGCAGGCACTCAGATATGAGTTGGGTGTTTCACGCATCTGAACCCCGACCAATAGTAATAGGGCAGATCGCTAATTCCCCTCCTAACTTAATAAGATTGTGTGTGCTTCCTAAAAATTAAAGTATGTGATGCATGAGACAATTCTATACAATACATGAACATAAGTGTACAGAAATTCAAACATGTAATAAATAAATAAATAAAATAAGCTTATTAACAAAAAAAAACACGCAAACCAAACAAAACACAATTATCAGACAAAAACAAAGCTTAGTTCACAAGGTCCCCAGTAGAGTCGCCATTTTGTCGCACATGTGCGGCGTCGCTGGCGAAAACATCCACTCTCAAATTCATGTCTAAAGTAATGTGGCAAATGTGGGGAGACAAGGAATTCTTGTCTTTTATTAGTGGAAAAATGGAATGGGAGTCGCCACCTAGTGTTTTGGTCACTAGGAACCCTAACTGGTCTCAGAGATCGGGTACGGAGACTGGTTGCGTAAAGAGAAGGTATTAGCACCCCAAATACACCCTGCATAAGGTAAGCTGCATTGTTTTATTGTCTAATAAAATTTAAAGTCTTGTTGTATTTTCTAGTTGTTGGTCCATCTATAGTTTAAGAAAAGTTTTCTTCGATAAAGAATTCCTTATCTTATTGGATAAAACCTAACTGTTTTAACGTCAACAAATAATTTAATATCTAGAATACGTCTTACGTATAAGGTCGTAACCCCAAATATTAAAAGAAAACAAAATAATTTTTTTTGAATTTTTGAAATATGGGTCAGTTCTCGTGACTTTAATAAACTGGTTATTAAAGCCAAAATGCATGCTAAAACTTTTTTTTTTTATGAAGATACACTATGAATTTAATAAACTGGTCGTGACTTGGCCGTATGCATCAAAACAAAATATTTTTTTTTTACTTTTTAAATTTTTTTTACATCTTGACGAAAACCGGGTATTTTAATACCAGATTTGTATCTTTACAGTATAAAAATACAAACCTGTATTGATTAAAATGCAGTAAAAAATTTGTTGGAAATCACATATATTTTATTAAAGAATTTTTTAAAATTTTTAATTTTTTTTATTGCTGGGCCCAACCCAACCCATGTGGCTGGGCCCGACCCGGCCAACCTGCATAGCTGGGCTGGATTTAGCCAGCCTACCATGGTCACTGGTCCATGCCACTGACCACCCTCAAAAAGAATTCCGGGACTTGAAATCGGGTCTCTCGGATGAAAGCCAAATAAGCTGACCATCTAGACTACAAGACATATTTTTATCTAAAGGCACCATAATATATTTACACTTTCATGAACAGGGCGAAGGTAATTAAATTACCTTCGCTTTGTTAATCATCTTTGTTGCAGTGCGAGAAAAAAAAAAAAAAAACAAAACAGAGTATTGCAAACTGGCGATTTCTGGTGTCGGTTTCCTTATGTTTTCTTTCTGTATTTTTCATACTAACATGCATCATCTCATTTTTGCAGGGAAACGGAGAAGAGCATCAAACATACCTAATTTTGAGAAGATGAAGACGATGGTGGTGCTGTGTTCGGTGCTTCACCGTAACCTCTGTTTCCATTCAGTTTGCTTCTTTCTCTCCTTCCTTTTCTCTCTTTTATGCTTGCTCACTTTTCTTACGTTCTCATAAGCTGTTTCATTCCCCTTTTTTTTTTTTTCACTGTAGCCTCTCTTCTCTCTCCCATTTCTCTCTGTCCCCTTTTGTGCATCTCTTCCTCTGGCTTTTATAGCCAGAGGACGCCAACAATTTTGGTAAGCTGGTGCCCATCACGGTGACGAGGGATGTCAGCCGTGATACCCGCCCTATTGAATCGAGAATATTTTCCATAATCGCTACTAACGTCTCCTTTCATTATCGTCACCGATTCACAGCTGTTTAATTCGGCCCTTCAAGTTTGGCCCTTCAAGTTTTCGCTGTTTTATAATTAAACCCCCCCCCCATAAAATTGTAATTGGATCTCTTAATGTTAGCGCCTTTTCTATTAAGTCCTTAATTGGCTATTAAACTTCAATAATTATACAATTAAGTCCCTGATTTGACCAAATCAACTCTTTAAAATTATAATTGGACCCCAGAACTTTAATTTCTTCCGATAAAAGCCTAAATTGACTTACAAAATCAATTTTCTTGCAATCAAACCCTCTATAAATTCAATTAAACCTTGGATAAAATTTAATTGAGTCCATAAACATCTGATTTTGGATTTTTCTTTCTCAAAATTGAATTTTCCTCATCAACAGGGCTTTCACTGTCAAATTTCAACCTTTTGCATTTTTGAATCTCCTCAACCAATTTTGGTATTTTTTCGGCATTCCAACAATCCTTTTCTCGCTCCTATTATTTTTTGGATTTCTTTTGATATATATATATATATATATATATATATATATATATATATATATATATATTGTACTTTCTCATTTTTATGTGAACCCAAAAATGGGTAACAACAGATCACTTGGGGTTTCTTTATCCATATATTAACAGTGAATAATAACAAATTCTTTCCAATAATATTTTGGATATTAACCTCTTTGGAATTTCTTTATCCAAATATTAATAGTGAATAAAGATGAATTCCCTAAAATTAAGATTTTTGTATTTTTTGAAATATTAGCTAATACCCTGTGGAATTTACAAACATGTTGTAAAATCCAAAATGCCAAGAAATAATTTCTGTGTTTAAGAAATCAATACTAAAACACATTTTTGAAATCTTAAATATTTTCTTTTAAAAAAAAAGAAATGGTTAAAATATTTTTAGGGTATTGATCATATGCAACACATAAGAAAATATTTTTACTTTTTTTTTTTATCAAAATAGAAACAATACAATTAAATACAAACATCACAATTAGCAAAACAAAACATACCTGTCTATTCCAAAATTCACAAAAAAACCTAAAACAGTTCATCTTAAATAAACAAGATTCGACACCGATTTAAACTCAAAGCCTAAAGCCTGACCCATCTTTCTCTAAAATAAGGCACAAGTATGTATGCACGAAAAAAAAACAGAGTTCTGAAACGGAAATTATTACAGGAACCGTGACTTACACCTCTTTACTGCTTTCCTAATCTTGGGAGCTACCACACTCGTTGTATGCAAAAAAAGGGAAGAAAAAAAAACCGAACAGACGAGTGGGGGATAATGAGAAACTTTAAAGCACATGATTCCTCCCGAAAATGGAAAAAGAAAACCCCGCGGCACCAACATACACACCCATTTAGAAATCACAGCCATGGACGAAACAATAGCAACCTTGCAACTTTGTTGCCAAAACAGAACTCGAATGTCTAAAATAGAAGCAGAAACAGGTTTTGGAAAGAACAAACATCAGACCTCGATTTTATATATGACAATAAAAAAAAAGAAAGCTGAGACTTACCTGCTGATATTTCTTGCTTTGAATGTAACAGGTGAAGTGTAAACTGATGAAAAGAAAAATTCTGTTTTTTTTGCCTCTAGTAACCGAAGAAAGACCTCCTCCTTTTGCTGTTAGGAGCTCTTTCCACCCCTTTCAGAGTTTTGTGATGTCCTATCCGGCAAGGTAAGATAGGCTGAAGGTGATCAGCTCTCTCTTCCTCCTTGCTTTCTCTGCTTTCCTATTCTCGGTCTTCTCCTTGTTCCCTATGTTTTTTTTCTTTCTCCTCCATTTGTTTTTTGGTCTCTCTCCCCCTCTTTTTTTTTTCTCTCCCCCTTTTTCCCTTCTGTCTTTTCCTTTTCTTTCTCTGCTTACCTGTTTCCTCTCCCTCGTCCCTCTTTTCTCTTTTTCTTTCTCCTCTCTCTGTTTCAGTCTCCTCTGTCACTCTCGTTTTTCTTTCTCATCTTTTCTCTCTCTCTCTCTCTCTCTCTCTCTGTTTACTTGTTTCCTCTCCCTCTCTCCTTTTTTCCTCTCTTTTTCTCGTTTCTTCCCCACTTTTTAGATCAACAGAGGAGGCATATATATAGCCTATACATAACTCTATTTAGGAAAGGCTCATTACATTAATCTAGGATATAATCTTGGCTGATTTACAATCAAATAAAGCAAATTAGGAAACTAAAATATTCTGTGATTCGTATTCCGTGATTCCAACAATTATTCTTCATGTTAACACTCTCATCCAGCCGTCTGTGTTAGGGATAGAATCTCCGTGTCTTCTTTTAAGCTGGCGCAGTGATGTTCGAAGTTGTTTTCTTTGGACTGAAGCAGAAAAATCATGATTTGCAGCCTAAAAATGGGGCGTGAAAAGGGGTGATACTGACCCAAAGACTCAAAGACGAGAGAATAATGAGAAACTAACAGGAGCGGTTGTGTAGAGAAGGAAAGAATTGCAGATGGGGAGGGTACTGTTCTCAAAATACAAATGAACAATACCATTCTAATTAATTCCTATGGGTTATTTCATGCTGTCAAGTTTCAAACGATGGCCTTTTTTTTAAGTGGGATATATGAAGGTAAGGAAACGGTGTCGTTGGTTTTTGTGAAGAGAAGTAAAATATAATCCAACGTGGCAGCCAAGTAATATAAATTATTATGATGTTTTCTGATGCAATCCTTTTTTTTTAATTCCTTCAACAAAATCGATTAACTTTTAAAATTGGTCTTTAACCTAATCAAACTCAACAATTCCCCGTTGCACAACTCAACAATTCCCCATTGCACTGCAAACTTGGGTCAGAATTCTTCTCGCGATAGGATTCTCTACTTTTACACTAGATATTCAAACAGGAATATCTTGAGCTTATGTTATCGAAATCAAGCGATTCAAAAACCCAAATTCATCTACACATATAGGACTAAAACTTCCATGAAGGATTTAAAGTCAGATAAAATCATTTTAAAGAACAAAATCCCACTGCAATCTGGTTGGTCAAAAAGGATCTCCTGATTTGATTTGGAAACTGACAATATCGAGCATCCCAATATGACTGAGAGTTTGACATAAGAACAGTTGGCCCTAGGACCCAATAAAGGTGCAGATCAATTCTTTAACATGTTATGTCACACCCAGACATCACGACGACCAATTAAAATTATTTAATCTCAATGGAAAAAGAACAGATATCTGACATCTTGTTCTTTTAGGGAAAAAGGTCTTGTTCAAGGAGTCACCACCTAGTATTATGGTCACTAGGAACCCTAGCTGGTCAACAGAGATTCCATGGTATGGGACTGGTTGCACGAAAACGAAGATTCTATCACCCCTTAAACGTCCTACCTGAGGTAAGCTGCATTGTTGATTTTGTCTTAAATTGTTAAAGGTGTGTTTGTGTTCCATTTTTATTGGTCATTCTATAATATTCTCGAATCTGATGTCAGTGAATATTCGCCTACGAATATTTCCAACTCTAGCGTTGATAAATATTGTGCAATCCACAAAGTACGGTATTCCTGAACCTGATGTCAGTGAATAAATCCACAAAATCTGGATAAAAGAAAAAAAAGAAACTTTCTTTTTTTATTGTGTTTTTTTTAGCCTAATCTCAAAACTTAAAAAAAAGGGTCGGACCACTGGTCCAAACCAGAACTAGTGACCTGGTTTGGCCACTGTTGCATACATGTGTGAATAATTCACGCATGTATGCTACAGTGACAAGGTGATTAATTTGACAAAAACAGAGAAAGAAAGACTTACCTGGCGAGGCAACGGATGAAGGCGAAGCGGATGGAGATGATTGGGCGCTACTCTCGAACGACGACCCTACTTGTTGTTCCGGTGGAGACAGGTTTGCTGGCTGAAAGATGATCGTCTCAATGGTGGCCTTTGGTGTTGCTACGATCAGTGTAGCCACTACAGGGAAAAGAAGGTTGTCACTAAAGGAGTAACCTATGGTCGAAGTGATGATCTCCTCTACTCCTGCTAGTTTGCGTGCTCCTAGTGGCTGAGGAATTTGTAATGGCTGGTGATGACTGCGCACCCGTGCTGCTGGTTGCTCCCAATGCATAGAAGGTAACACTGTTACTGCTAGCGATGGGGAACATATATGGTGAGGGAGACGATTGGGATTAGCTGCTGGTGCAGAAACGATGCTGGTCGAACTACTGTACTGTTGCTAAAAGGATATACACGCCATTGCTGGGTTCCAGAAAAGGAAACCACGTTGTTGCTGCTCTGACTATGATGATAAAACTCTACTGTTACTGTGACCGGGGGCAACCAACTCTACTGCTGCTACTGAGAGGAGTTGTTGAGCTTGGTCTGAGGGGGAAGACGACAGGAAGGAGAAGGTGAAACACTAAGCTTCTTTTTTTGTGAGGATGAGGTGGTTGTGCACAATGATGTTCTCCTGTGTGATGTGCTCTTTTTCGATGAGGAGTTGTAGCTCCTGGGGTTGGGATTAAAGAACGAAAAGTGTCTGATGGGGAAGAGATTGAGACCGGAGAAGAAAAGAAGAAAAAACGCTGAAGGGGGCGGCGGCTAGTATAGGGTTCGCCGCCCCCTTTGTTTTCCTTTTTTTGTTTTAGTGATGAGTTTTTTTTTTCTTCTAACGATTTTTCTTTTAGGGTTTCTTGTAATGACCTTTCTAAGGTTTTTCTTCTCTCCCTTTTTCGCATGCACTAGGATCTGTATTTATAGTGTAAGAGTCTCATCGCCTATGAGAAATAAAGTTTCAATCAAACTCCTTCTCTTCTTTGAAGTTTGAATTTGATTAAGAATCAAATTCAAAAGCGAATAACTATCATTATCTTGAAGATAAGGATTATCTTGAAGATAGAGATTATCTTGAAGATATGGATTATTTTAAAGATAAGGATAAAATGACAAAAGCACATTTTAGTCCCTAGTTTTCACGCAAGCTGACAAATCATATTTTTCATCGAAATAAATCTCTGATATTTTAATTTTACATTTTAAACCCTATAAAATTAAATTAAAAAGCCAATGGACTAAAATTAGGTTACAACAGTTGCCCCCTCTTTACAATGCTTACGGTGTAAAGGCATTAGAAAATTTATTTTCTTTTAACTTTGTATCGTAAGTTTTGTAAAGAAAAATAATTGTGAAAACCCTTCCTCTTTTTCTTTCTTTTTTCTTTGATTTTTTTAAAAAATGTCTAATTGTTCTAGGCGACCTGTGCGATGAAGAATAAAACACGAAAAGGGTTTCACAAGTGGTCTAATTGTTCCATGCGACCTGCCCGATAGGAAAAAGAAACGCGAAGGATTTCGCTAGTGGTCTTATTTTTCCAGACAACCTACCCGATAAAGAATAAGATGCGAAAAAGGTTTCGCGAGTTGTCTTATTTTTCTAGGCGATCTGCCCGATGATAAAATACGAGGAAACTTGCAAGTGGTCTCATTGTTCCAAGCGACATGCTTGATGATGAAAGGTATGAAGGGAGATTTTTTTTTTTTTGAAATTGTCTTATTGTAATGGGTGACCTACCTGATGAAAAAAAAATAAAGAAAGGGTCTCATTGTAATGGGTGACCTATTCAAGAAAAAAAATTGAAGAAAGGTCTCATTGCAATGGGTGACCTACCCAAGTAGAAAAAGGAAGGGTCTCATTGTAATGGGTAACCTACCCAAGAAATAAAAAGTCTTACAGGAATGACATGATAGGGCTCAAAGATTCACTGTCCCCAAGATGGGGGCTCAAAGGAGCACTCAAAAAGAAGATGAGGGCTTGAAGGCGCTCTCGAAAGAAGGTAGGGTTAGGAAACGCATTACCTTGGATGATCGAGGGTTCGAAGGCGCACTCGAAAAAAGGTAGGGCAGAAGGAGCACTTGAAAAGAGATAAGGACTCGAATGCACACTTGAAAGGAGGTAGGCTTAGGAAATGCACTACCTAGGATTATTGACAGCTCAAAGACACTCTTGAAAAGGAGGCGAGGGCTCGAATGCACACTTGAAAGGAGGTAGGGTTAGGAAACACACTACCTAGGATTGTCGACGGCTCAAAGGCGCTCTTAAAAAGGAGGTGATGGCTCGAAGGTGCACTCAAAAGGAGGTAGGGTTAGAAAGCGCACTACCTTAAGGATGGAAAATGAAAGGTGGAAAAACACAAGGATTTCACAAGTGGCCTAATTCTTATGGGCGGCCTACCCAGGTTGAAAATTTCTCAAAAGTGAAAAATTTTCGAAAGCAATTTCAATCTTGGTCGTTTCAAGGTGGCCTTCCATTTGATGGATCCCATCAGAAATTCCTCTTGTGAAATTTGCAAAACTCATTGTCCAATGTCTCAAAGTTTAGATGATATGCATATATCTTTACCTGATTTGAAATATAGGCCCTCATTTCTTCTTAATCTTCTTGTTGCTTCATTGATGAGGACCTGCTACCTCTGATTTGGGTCATCTTTGTCGTTTGGCTTCTAGCCCACTCGAGTTGGCCCATGTAAGTCTTTTTCCAGATTTGTTTACACAACTCAGCCTTCATGGTGCCTATCAGGACCTACTTGCTTGCTAGAGATTTTCTGTCTTGTCATATAATTTGAGAGGATCATTCATTAACCCCATCTCACTACTAAAAACATTCGGTGTCACTTGCTAAAAGGATCAAACTGTCTTTTGTAAACCAAAATACCCTCTTGTCTTATTGTAGGAAATGTACCTCTCTTTTTTCCTAGAAGGGATCGATTTTCCTTCTAGACACAATGTTGCTCTCTTGTACTGGCCATTACCCCTAAATGTGTTTTGTCGGCTACTCAGACAAATAATGATGTTAAGTGACCATTCTCCCATTGCTCTTATTTTCAATTTGAAGGAATATAAGTCTACAATGAATCTTGAAATCTTGATCTTGCATTTTGAAAACAAAATTTGTTTTGATGCGAATTTAAAATAATTCGCTTTTGAAATCTTGCAACTCTTTGGTTATTTTTTTTTTAGAAAAGAGATGATTTGCTCTTGTGTTGGCAATATTTGTCATTGGTGAAAGTACGTCATGAGATTACCTTCTGTTTTTATGGGTTTCAAAGTGAAGGGCAAAAACTCAAGGTTTTGTATGAGAAAAATTATCTCTTTTTGAACACTTATTTTATCAGTATGAATAATAATGAGTAGCTTGTTCTTGATGTCATGACTCCTATGAAAAGGTACTCTTTGTATTTTGAGAGCGTTGTTTATTATTCCAGATGTCTTGCTTGCTTGCTTGATTAGAAATGACTTTTACATGCATGTAATGTAGGCTATGGTTTTTGGCTACGAAAGAAAAGGATTCATAAGGCTTAAAGAGTGTTCTAGGGTTTCAAAGACTGAGGATCACTATCAACAGTTTGACTCTTTGTGTCATTCATCTTTTATTTTGCCGCTCTTCTTTCATTTAATTTTCATTGCTTTGCTAGGGCATATCATTTTGTCTTAGTTATCACTCTTTCTTGTGATTTGGGCATGCCCGCTAGCATTTTAGTTTCTTGGGCTCTTTTGGCTTTTTGGCTTTCTCCCAACTTTTTCATCTTTTCTCATTGAAATTTTCACTTGCCCCCAGTGTGGGGTGTGATCCTATTCGGGATTTTTCATGAAAGAAACATTATTCAGGCTAAAAAAAGGACGGCAAAGGATATACTCTTTTAGAATGTGAAAGAAATAACAAAGATGACCTTTCCTTATTTCAAGTGCAAGCATTTAAGATCAATAAACTTTGACCTCATCCAGTGTGATGATTTGGAATTTCACAAAGAAATGCATTTCATGAGTCTATGAACAGCAAGTCCACTACATACCATTATGCATACATTTAAAGCACTAGGCTCAAGGGTCATGGTGTGAGGGTGAAAGTTTATTTTTTTATTTGTGCACTTTGGTTCAGAGTTTAGTCACCTCAATGGAGTTGCTTGATTCATGTGTCATTCTACAAGTAGAATGTCAAAAATATCGTTTTAAATAAACATCAAATTTATTTTTGAAATCAAAATGCAAGTTCAATTTTTCAAAATTCCAATGGGGAAATTGATTTTGGTAAAAAAGATGAATTGCATCTATAAGATTACGTGAGACTTCAAAAAGTGTATTTGTGAGTTCTTTAGAGAGAACCCTTTTCAGGATGTTTGGATGTAACTCAACAAAAGAGATGCATTTAAAGAACAAACTCATTATTTCATTGACACTTTTAGAAAAAAGGCTCAACAACAAACACTTTATGCTACAAGGTAACATATAAAAGGGCTAATCATTTAGTAATCATTGATTGGAATTTCTAGAATCTTCCAATCATCTCTCTCCTAATGAACTCTTCGACAAGGGCCCATTTCCAATAGTCAGTTAAGGTCATGCCTAGACCAGTCTTGGTCTAATTACATTATAGCGTCGTCTTCAGGATGATTGATCTCTAGGTGTCTTTGTTTTGGTAGTTCTTTCTCTCATTTTTGTAACTACCTTTGACATTGTGAACCTCAGTATCTTTCCTTTCTCTAGTGAAACATTTCTCCTCAGTCGAGTTAACAATCCTTCCCAAACGGATGGCTTGTTCAATCCTCGCAGCTACAGTAACCAAGGATTATCTTGAAGATAGGGATTATTTTGAAGATAAGGATAGAATGACAAAAACACATTTTAGTCCCTAGTTTTCACGCAAGCTAACAAATCATATTTTTCATCGAAGTAAATCTCTGATATTTTAATTTTATATTTTAAACCCTGTAAAATTAAATTAAAAAGCCAATGGGCCAAAATTAGGTTACAACATCATGAATGAAAAAATATAATTGGGATGGTCGGATATTGCACGAAACCAAGTCAGAATCAAAGTCGAAGTTGAAACAGAGTTGATTTACAAACAAAATTGTGACAGTAAACAGAATCAATTTTCAGTACAAATTCTAAAGGATTTATCTATCCTTAAAGATCAGATAAAGAAGGAATGAATTTAGCATTATGAAGACTCCTAATTAGTCTAAGAATCCTGACAATTTTGGCAGCAAAAGAGGAATGATACAGAGAGAAGAAGACACCTAAAACAATGTTCGAAAAACATTTCTTTCTTCTCTGCTTTTCAACAACCATGAACTAAACTCTTGCATTTGGTTTAAGAGGGATACACACCATCTCCAGCATGAGAGGCCCAAAAATGAGTAACAACAGTGGTCGGTGTTGGGGTTACTTATGGTTGGAGTAGCTGAGGAAAGAGTCGTCCCCTCTACTACTACTAGTAAGGATGAAAGTCGCTACGATGGGTGGTTGCTGTTAGTGCTACTGTTGAGGTCGTGATGACAGAGAAGGAAGAAAGATGAAACATGTCTGCAGGAGAGAGAAAAGGAGCAGCGGTGGCTCCTAGTGGCCGGATAGTGGTTGGGGTAGCTACCTGTGGTGGAGCTAGTAGCGGACGAGCTGGTGGTAGCATTGCTTAGAGGCTAGAATGGTGAAGAGAGATAGATAGATAGAGAGAGAGACAACAAAAAAAGAAAAAAAACATGGGAGCGAGGCTGGTTTTTTGGCCAAATTCGAACCCAATTTTTTTCTTGCTCAAGCCATGAAATCCACCTCTATTTATAGGGGTTAGAAGAGGGTAATCTTGTCTTCACAGGGGAAAACTTTTAGCCTTGATTCGGTTGGTAAGGATCCCAACTGTTGGTTCAAAGTATGCACCATGAACTGTCAAATCTGACAGTTCAAGGTTGCCTAAGTTAGCTACTTTAGGCCGACAGCAGAACCGTTTTGATGATAATATGCCTGAGCAGACCATACTCGGGGATAAAGCGATGTCGGGTGACTATTTTAGTTCATGTGTTATCAATTTTGGTGGACATATGAGGCATTAAATGCACCTAAAAAGTAGCCACCTGGGCAACATTCTCAACCAAAATAGGGAAGACAATGAACAATCACTAGATGATGCGTCATCTGGTTTTCTTTTTAAAAAATAATTCAAACGGCGTTGTTTCGGGTTAAATTAGGGATTATTTGCCAATCTTCAATTTAGTCCTCCATCTTATACTTTTGTGCAATTGTACCCCTAATTGACCCTAAACTTTCAATTTAATGCTATTAAGCCCCTGATGAACTTCAATTTGAACCCCGGATTTACATGCCTTTTGCACTTTGTTCATTGGTTTTGGATTTATGCAATTTAACCCCTAATTGACCATTAAACATTCAATTTCACCCCCGGATTTTATCAATTAACCCCTATAGTTTGGCGCCTTTTGAAAAATAGTCCTTGGTTGCGAAAATCTTTAATTTGACCCCTAAGTGACCCCAAAACTTCAATTTTCTTGCGATTTTGCCTTTGATTTCAATCAAATAATTTAGTAAAAATTAAATTTAGTCTCTTAAAATTTCATTCTTAATTAATCCTAAATTGGGCTCCCAAACTTAATTTTCTACCAATTAAACTCCTAATAAAATTAATTTGATCATTTTAAAGTATAATTAAGTCATTGCACTTAATTAAATCCTTCAATTGGACCCAAATTAATTCTTAAACATAAGTAAAATTCAACTTGGCTTATGATTAAATCAAATTGGCCTCTTAAAAATTTAGTTATGTCCTTAGACTTAATTCTTATGCAAATTCATCCAATAATAATGTAATTTGACCTTGGATTTGCATTGCTTCTCTATTTTTTGGAATAATGATGTACAATTAGGCTTTGAATTTTCTCAAAAATTACAGTTGTATTCCCTGGCCTGCTTCTTGGACGTTGTCATCCTTTATTTCATTTTTTTATTTTTATTTTGAAAAAAGATTGAATTTTAGAGAATAACTCAGAATTGAGTTATGACATGGATTACTACAGTGAAATTTTGTTTATCTTTAAATAACTTAAATTTAAACTTTTACTTTATAGTTTTTTGGTTTTTTTTTTGCTTGGTAATTTTTAACAAATTATTTGAGAATGTATATATCTTTTTTAGTTTTTTACATAATAAAAATATGTTTTTTTTACTCTAGTATGTAGATCTAAAACCTCTTTAAAAATGCATTTTTCAAATCATTTTAATGTGTTAATGTCAAAAATAATTTTTAAAAAATAAAATAAAAAACATTATTTTGGTACATTTTCGAGCGAAAAACACTTTAAAAGCAACCGCAACCACACTCAAACACGACATATAATAATTATTTCTTTCAACAACCCATTAGTAATTGTTTTATTATCTTGATACTAATTTATTAAATATTGGTGTAAAGCTTGTATTGCAACATAAAGATGCATGAAAGGCAGAAGAAACCATTAAACAAGAAAACAATAAACAAACTGATGATGTGGTCCGTTGACATTTCAAGGGAGTGTTAGTCTTTTAAAAAATATTTTTTGTTTAAAAATATAATAAAATAATATTTTATTTATTTTTAATAACAAGTGTTTTCATATCTTATATCTTAAATCAGAGAAGCTATAATTGATACGTAAAATCTCTTCCTTCCGTTCCGATTTAACCAAAACAAAATCTCTCTTCTGCTCCCCGTCGTCTCCACAATGGAAGCCGAAAACCAAGTAAACACCCTCGATGTCTGCCAAGTTACTCCTTACTTCGACTCATCGGAGTCAGCTACCGAGTTATCTCTTCCGCTAACCTTCTACGACATTATGTGGATGAAATTTCCTCCAGTTGAACGCATATTTTTCTATAAACTCACTGAGTCAACTCCAACTTTCTTCAATTCATCAGTGATCCTTCCCAAACTCATACACTCCTTCACTTCCTTCCTCTTGCGGGCAACCTTATCTGGCCTCCACAAGCCATCAAACCCATCATCCTATACACTCCAGACGATGGTGTTCAGCTCACAGTTGCTGAGTCCAGTGCTGACTTTCATCTCCTCTCGGGAAATGAAGTCCATGAAGCTGCAGATTCTCGTCCTTATATACCCGAGTTGCCGGTCACTGACCCAAAGGCATCCCTTATAGCTTTGAAAATTACCTTATTTCCTAATCACGGCTTTTGCATTGGCATCTCTGCCCACCATTCAGTCCTTGATGGCAAAAGCTCGATCATGTTTATCAAAGCATGGGCTCACTTCTGCAAACTCGGTGATGAAGATAAACGACAATATCCAGCTTTGTTGACAGAACTAACACCTGTTTTTGACCGAATAGGTATACAAGACCCTGAAGGGTTGGGCATGGTGTATTTGAACAACTGGTTAGAATTAAAATGGCCTGGTGTAGATCTTAACCCAAGAAGCTTGCAGCTTTTGCCAGCTATAGTAGTTCGATCTAGCTCAGTACGAGCAACGTTCGAGTTATCTCGTGAAGACATAAAGAAACTCAGGGAGAGGGTGCTTGCTAATTTAGTAAAGGAAGGTTCAAATGAAACACACCCAGTCCATTTATCTACCTTGTATTAGCTCACGGATTTGGATGTATACTTAAGGCAATAGGGGTTGAAAGTAAAAGAAAGGTTATTATGCGATTTGCAGCAGATTGTAGAGCCCGTTTGGACCCTCTAATGCATGAGAACTATTTTGGCAACTGTGTCAGTTCATGTGCTGCGTTTACAGAAGCAGAATCTCTTTTAGAGGAGAATGGATTTATGTATGTAGCAGAAATGCTAAGTGAGCTTGTCAAAAGCTTAGAGAATGGAGTCCTTGATGGCGCAAAGGAGAAGATGGCAAGGAACATGAAAGAAGCGGCAGGTGGTTGCTGGGTCACACCGATTTGAGGTTTATGGAACTGATTTTGGGTGGGGGAAACCAGAGAAGGTGGAGATAACTTCCATAGATAGGACAGGAGCAATTTATCTAGCGGAGAGCAAGGATGGAAATGGTGGAGTCGAGATTGGTTTGGTTTTGGAGAAGCATGGGATGGAAAAATTCACTTCTTTATTTGTTGATGGCCTTAAGAATCATTATTAGTTCTTTCTTTATTCTCTCTGTGACCAGTTTCAATCATTGTTAACTTTCATCACAAATAAAATACAATTTGTTTGTTTTTCCAATTCGATGGTAAAATATTTGAAGTGTTTAATTTGTTTATAACATGTTTTCAAGATTAATCAGTTTCTACCATTGAAATTCTTGATTTTTTTACTTCAACCAAATTAGTGCTCATGAGCCTGCTTCTATGATTATTATCTAATAATATAGTATAAATTAAATTATAAAAAAAGTACCGCTAGAAAGTAGAGTTGTCAGGCTTTTTAACAGTATATTATATGAATTTTTTGGGTTGAAGTATGAAGAAATTATAGTTATTCAAAGTTTATAAAAAAAGACAGAAGTTCAGTTTGGACCGTAACATAAACTATTGTTTTGCTCCATGTATAATTCTCTATGTCTTGTTTATCTATTATGTGCATTATATTTTATGTGTAAATTATACTTTACAATCCAAATATTTAATGGAGCCACTCAGCTTATGTTTATTGGTTGTTGGATCTTCAATTACAAAAAAAAACAAAAAAAAAAAAAAACCTTGGTGGGGAGTTAAAGACTCCACCAAAATCCATCTTGAAAACTTCCTTGCTCGAATTTACAGTCAACTCCACCCAAAAAAAAAAAATTCCCTTGCTTTCTGCTTCCAGTTATTGTCTTGACTATAAAGCCTGTACCCAGCACCTCACAAGGCTGACATCCCTCATGAGTCTCTTGCTAGCCACACCAAGCCCAGATAGAATTCTTGCTGTATTTCGTAATTGGATTTCTAAGATCATCTACCAATCAAGAAGTTGAGCTGCAAGTCAAATCAATCAAGATTCGTGAACTTGGTTCTCCTTGTTTTGTTGCTTGTCGAAGATAATGAATTGCAGGAGCTTAGAAGAGTTTTGGTCTTTCTATGTGACTCAACATTCAAAACCATCAACAAGACGTTGGCATTTTGTGGGCACGCTTTCAAGTATACTGTTATTGCTGTCCTCTTTTGTTTTCAATTTGTGGGTTTTGTTCTTTGTGCCGTTGGTTGGGTATGGATTCGCATGGTACAGCCATTTCTTTGTGGAAGGGAATGTTCCTGCAACTTTTGGGCATCCAGTTTGGTCTTTTCTATGTGATTGCAAGATGTTCGGATTGATGCTTACTGGTCAGATGGATAGAGAAATCAAGAGGCTCGGAAAGAGGCCTATTTTGCAGGGATTTTGATTATGTTGTAAGCACCTTTTCTGTTTTACCAGTAAAATAATCATGCATGGAAATTCTCAATTCACAATCTTGCTGACTTTTGACTGTTTCTTGTTTCTCTCTAATGTAAACATGTGTCTAAATTACATTCTCTGAGTATAGAAATGTGTACATTCCAGAATCAAAACCCTCTTTTTTCTTTTTTCTTTTTTCTTTTGGTCTTTTGAGAATGAAAAGCCAAAACCTTCACATGCAAGTTTGGTGTTTTTGAATCACGGTAGGGTTACTCCCGTCCGAATAATTTACCACCGTCATCATCAGTGACGAATATTGAAGATGAGCTTCTAGTCGATCTTCTATCAATACCCATTGTTTTGTTGGTTACCCAAATTAATCAGTGGGTTTTTATAAACCTGCTGCAAAGTCATAAAACCAGCGATAATCGATGAAAGCTAAGTTAGGAGAGTTTGGGAGCCATTGTTCGAGGTTAGACATCAATAAGAAAAAGCATGTCGAGGCTCTTAAGCAGTTTGTGTGGTAGAAACAGGGGAACGATGAATGAGAATGCGAAAAAAGCGAGAAATAGAGTTAAATACAAGGGGGTACGTACCTCTGCGGGGGTTGACAATGAGGTTTGTTGTTTCTTGGTTAGCTGCTCCGATTCATGGAAGCTGGAAAGCGAACCTGCGCATCTGTTTCTTTGAGCTGAACTGGGACGTTGTCCTGCTGTGCTGGGCCGCTGTTTCAAAGGAAGAAAATAAGGTAAGTTATTTGTTGTGCACGTAATGGTGCGCCTCTGTTCCGAGAAGCTCAAAAAGAAATGGGTGTGAGAAAAATCAAAGAGAAATGTTCCAAGTTGAAAGAAGAAGGTGGGGGCAAAACAGCCAGAGGTTTACTGCATGATGGAGAACTAAAGGGCTGTTAGATCACATGATGTAGTCTCCCAGAGAAAAATAAAACGCAACCACATAATATAAGTTTATATATATTTGCTGCACCAAGCAAGTGTTTGTGAGCTATTTTTTTAAACCTGTGCTGTGGAATTTCGTTGTCGAATAGCAGACGCCTCCTTGTTTGGGAATCCACGGGATGTTTCTGTGAGGATGTTGTTTCCTCATCAAAGTCCAGCGGTGTGGAGCCTTCGACAACAGAAAAATGCAACAGTTCAGCCTAATGAAATGCAGGTTCAATATATAATCAACAGTCCATATACCCCAAGTCCCAGCAAACCTAGTAGAGATTGGAATCCATGTTCCTTTATGCCCAGTTTCAGACAGCAGTCTAGCTTGCACCCGATGAAAGGGAGCATTGTTTTAAAACCAAAAAAGAAACAGCACCAAATGGAAGCAGACAAAGCACGAAGAGCAAAAGACCCAGGAAAAAAAAAAGAAGCAAAGAAAACCAGCAGCACAACCAAACAACGATAGCTGGAACGTAGGACTCCATCAAAAAAAAGAAGAGAGAAATTAATGGGAGAAACAATTTAGCAAGAGTGTAAAGAAAACGATCAAGGTAACTGCAAAAAGAGCCAGGAAGCCCTCAAAAAGAGTGGCTGCTGCAACATAGGAATAAAAGGTAGGAAACACAGCATAACAGCTATCAAAGCAGAATAGGGCAGAAACCAACAAGGCAAGAAGGAACCTGCAACCCCCAAGAATCATTTGTGAAAAGCCAATCGAGAACAACACAGTAAACAAAGAGAAAAACAACAAAGAGAAACAGAACCGGGGATTCCCGTTCAACAGACGAAGAAGAAAGAAAAACCTAGTAAGTTAAACCACCAGAACCACTATAACCTGGATCGACATAAAACAACTGAAACTGGAAACGATAAACAGCTTGAAGTCGTTGTAAATCCCCCAAGGGTAATGTTAAGCTCAGCTTAACAAGATTGAGAAAGAATAGCAAGAAAAGAGAATAGAAATTGAGAAAGAACAGAAAGAAGAGAGAGCAGAGGAGAAGGAGCAGAGAATTGAGAAGAGAAAGGGGAACAGAGGGAAAAGCAGAGATTGAGAATAATGTTCTGTGTTTTCTTCTCTTCAACACGTTTCCATACACCAGTTTATATACAAGCTTTTATTCTTCTACTAACTGTAACTATATTCAAGCCTGCTGACTCTAACTACTTCCTTGACTAACTCAACTGCTTTTCTAACTAATTAACTACTAACTATATTCTTTCAATGCTGTTGTTGCTTCTTGTTGCTCTCTTTCCAGCCTTCATCATGTCTCCTAGTTCGTAACAGGTAATTCCAAAGCAGAACATGAAAACTTAAAGAGGACTGAAAATCACCAGCAAGGCCTCAATGAATCAGAGCAGTAGTCCTGTAAAGAGCCAAAAAACATGCAAAAGAGAAAGAATTCACTAAAAAATCTTAAAAGAACGCCGTAAACGAATAACCCAACAGTTCAAAGGACCCATCAAGCCTAGCGATAGAAAAAAACCGAAGATCCTAAACAAGCAAAAAAGATCATATAACATCAAAACAAAATCAAAATCAGAAATAACAATCACAAAGAAGTAAACTCAAATGAAATACACACCACAACCAAACACTCGGCGCAGGCAAGCAGACCTCCAAAAAACACCAAAGCTCAGAACAGTAAGAACAAACAAAATCGATGGATCATTGCAAACAACTACAACCAAGGCAAAAACAATCATTGAATGCACACAATACACAAAACCTAACTAATGATCAAAGAAAACAAACAAACTTATCATAAAAATGAGTAAAGATAGAGAAAGTGCTACAGAACAACGAAATGAGCCAAAAAAAAGGACAAGGGCAAACATCAAGCCATCATGAGAGCCAAGAGTGCATTAAAAAGAAAGAAACAGAAATCAGTGCAGAATAAAAAATAAAAAGAAACAGAAATCAAAAACCCAAGAATCCAGAATAAAACACCATTAACCTGGATGAAAAAACACCTCACCAGCAAACACACCAGCACCAGGAGCCCTAATCCACACAAGCGGTTCCAAAACTCCCAAGGCCAAGGAAACCTGCGAGGTAAAAAACCAAAACCAACTATGAACATCACCAGGAAAGAATTGAGTCAATGATCAAAAGCTATTAAGAAAGAGAGCAAAGGAATAAAAGCAAAGAAAGCAGAGCCCACAGAAGCAAAGGACAAGTAACGATAATGGTAAGAGCAAAAAAAAAACACTAAGAGAGAAGGCAACTGAGAGAGACTGAAACTCTTGAGAAGCACAGCTAACAGACAACCCAATAAATCCAGCTAAAATAATGGGAAATCAACACATTCCACGGCAACCAATACCAAACCCAACTCAAAACGTAAAAACCCAACCGATGAAATGACATAACCAAACCAAGAATATGAAATGAGAATTGGAGAAACAGCTCACCTGGTTGAACGCAAACCAAACTGAAAGGGAGAGAAGAGACAGTGTTTATGTTACATTCTGCACGTGTTAATAAACAAAGAGCATATGCAGAATAAGAACGAAGAAGAATTGTTAGCTGCAGAAGTTACAATGATGAAATATGAAGCATGTGGCTTAGCTGTTAGTAGCAGTTAGTTAAGTTAGTTGTAAGTAGTTAGTAGGAGGGAAAATCAGTCAGCAAGTTAGTTGAATAAGATTGAAGTGTATAAAAGATGTAAGGGCATTTTCATTTGAGGCAAGCAATAACAGAACAGAATTCATTCTTCTCTTCTTCTCTCGTCTTTCTTTCTTTTGTTCACTCCTTCTATTTTCTTGTTACGAAATATGCGTAACAGTTAGTACCAGAGCCAAGCTCGAATTGATTCTATCTGGTGCAAAAATAGTAGAAAATAACAAAATGAAGGTTATACGAGACTAATGTAGAAGGCTTGATGAACAGCTGCAAAATATTCACCGAGAAATGTAAGAATCAATGGTTAATCAACGAAACAAATGGCAGGAACAATGGGTGGAGCAAAACAAAAGGAATGATCAGATCACCTTACAGATTAAAGCTCTGGCAAATCAATTCCAGTTTTATATAGCTACTCAGAGATTGGAAAGGGAAGTTGGAGACAACTCCAAAGGAATCTTGAATACTCCACCAATGGCAAAAGAAGTTAATGCTCATAATATTCAGGAAAAAGTTTTTAAACAATGATAGGAAAAGAAAGGTGGACGTTAGTATTATTTTGAATGGAGCATGTGTGATGGTAATTTTTAAATAATGATTGATTTTTTTTATTTAAAAGTGGTTTGAATAAGGTGATATTGTATATGAGTAGTTGATTAAATTTTTTATGTGTTCCAATATTTACTAGTCATTCAAATTCAATTAGTAAAAGTAAAAACATTTTTATTGTCGGATGATTTGCTGCAAATTATACATGATACCATGTTTGACAATCAATTTACTAATCAATATAGATTTAATTATTCTAGGCCTAATGACAATGAAAATAATGATATGTTAGACTCGAATGTGATGGTGAATGGTGATGATGTTGATGATGAAATCATACCTTTTATTCCTGAATTTGAAGATGTTTTTTAGGTTTAGTTTTGTTTCTGATGATTAGACACTTAGTCATAGACATATACCGGGAGGGTCTAGATTGATTAATGTAGTTAAATGATGGCATGTTGCATGTTCATTTGAATATTGAGTCTAATGGTCGAACTTTATATTTGTTTAATTACAATATATATAAGCACCTGAATGTAAGTTGTATTTGTGTGAGGGATATTATAAAAGATCATATTCATTTGAGATAGTAAAGTTAAAAGGGTTACACACATGTGTTTTGATCTTTGTCTAAAAAAATTATCATCAGCTTGATGCAAATTTTATTGTTAATGCTATGTCAATTCTTGTGATGAATAATCTTTCAATAACGGTTTCAAAACAAAATAAAATTATAAAATAAAATTGCATTACAAGTATAAAATTTCATATGACAAAGCATGGGTTGTAAAATAAAAGTTATTGATTGCAATTACTTTTTATACAAATAATAGGTTATTCCTTTTAGCTTTTGCAATTGTTGATGAAGGAAATAATTCTAATTAGAGATGGATTTTGCTTTGCTTACAAATATGTGTTACTGGTGCTAGAACATGTTTATGTATAATATCATATAGACATACAGATATCAATAATAGAGTAGTAGAAGTTTGGTCCGAACCTATACGATATCATTGGTATTGTGCTAGACATTTTATTAGCAACTTCAATTATAAATTCAAAGACTTAGTTATGAAAAAAATATTTGATGAGGATGTATTACGAACCTTCAAAGCGCAAATTTGATTTATAATATGAAAGAATATGTAAGTTGGACTCAGTATAAAAAGAATAACTTGAATGAGAGCCAAAAGAAAAATGAGCTTTATGTTATGATAGTGGTCATTAGTATGATAATATGACAATTAATCTTTTAAAATCATTTAATCATGTTGTAAAAGGTGCTTGTGTAATGCTTATTTCAGCTCTGGTGCAATTAATATTTTACAGGTGTATTTTATTGGGTCAAGTGGAGACGTGAAGCTAATGCTGAAATTCAACGTGGTAAAATTTAGCCACCAGCAATTGACATTGAGCAAGGATAACTCTAGAGATCATATTGCAATATTGTTTAACTTTGAGAAAGATGTGTTCTAGATCAACACTCTTATTAAACTGGTTGTTGTTAAAGAAGTTAGATGGACAGTCAGTTTGAATGATAGAGTATGCACATATGGTAAATGGAAGACATTTCAACGACCATGTTCATATGTTCTTACATGTTGTGTCACATAGACTTTACACAGTTTGTTAATGATCATTATATGATTTAGAGCTACAAATTAGTATATGGCATGTCATTTCATCCATTACCAGACAAGTTAGAATGGACTGATAACATTATACCTTGAGTTGAAACAGACTCATCTAGATGGAATTTTGGGTGTGGTCAATGATGTCAACTCGTTTGCACAACAAGATGGATGCAAGAAAAGATCATGCATAATATAGGTGTGGCATATGCAATGACATGAGCTATAATAGGAAAACATGTCCTAATATACATTGTATATATGACAATACAATTATATGTAAATATATATTATTTATTTACCATGTTATGGTATATTAATATATTTTTTATGCATATCAAACTTATCTAGTTTCACATTTATCACAAGTATTATTCGTTAGGATGTCGCGCATTCGAGGTGGCAGATCGTATACTTATGCTGAGTGTCCATATTTGGATAATGATTAAGGACAACATGATTATCAATAGAAAGAGAAGGATTATGAGTAGAGGAAGCATGATTATGATCATAGAGAGCATTGGTCACAATACATGCCTACCAAACCCGTCGATATTTTTGTTTTACGGTTGTAGGGTTGACATCAATTGAAGGATGTATTTGCCAACATTGTAAGAATTTCTAATTTTAAAATATTTTTAATTTATGTTTAATTTACTTATATATGTATGTACTTATAATTTAAATTATTATGCAGGATAAGACCACTACTATTTATTATCATACATGTAGGCGGATGAGACTAGATGAGAGGGTCCAGCCATATATGTTCCAGGCAGGTTTTTTGTATGTAACTTGTCTAGACTGCATCAAGCTTGACTATGACTTGATCTATGTGCTAATTGAGTTATAAAGATGTGAGACACACATGTTCCATATAGGTATAGAGAGATGACACCGATACTATAAGACATTGTGGTTTTGTTTGAATTGTCCATTGATGAATGAGTAGCAATAGGATTGTGTTATGCGAGTGATCATTTAGATTGGCACCCTCTCTTTCTAAATTGAAGGGGGTAGTATATGTCTTAAGTGGATTGATGAGACATTTACAACACCACAAATTGATGTTAAGGAGAAGTGGAGGTATAAAATAAATTATAAATCTAATCTGTTAATTATTTGTTAAGTTTGAATGAGTTATTATTGTAATTTTAATATGTTATGTAAGTATGTCAAAGCATATATACTTCATCTGTTTAACAGTGTATTATTCACGGATTTAATTGAAAGATATATGCCTTTAATTTATATGACGCTTTTGGATGATTTTGATGTCATCCCCACATATAGCTGGAGATTTGTTATCTTGACATTCTTGTACAAACATTCATGTCTTGCATGCATGAAGGAGGTCAAATAGGTTGAGGGATATTTGTTACATCTACATGTATGAAGCGAGAAATACTATCTAAACTTTAAATATTTATTGTTAACACAAAAGGTTTTTATTGAATAACAATTATGGTTGTGGGAACATTTTCATGTGAACAGGCCCAGATACCGTAATTATCATATAAGACTGTCCAGATTATAGGGGTTACACTTTATTTACCACTTGGATGCAGGTATTGCGATGTTATTTTACAATTATATTGATTTATATTGTGTAATTTTAACTTTAAAAAATACAATTAAACTAACATATTTTTAATGTTAAGTGGTGTACTAGTAGAGTATTTGAAAATAATTCAACATATATATTGTTATTTTATCAGAGTGAGCTAAACAAGTATCATGCTATCCAAGTATTTTTTTTTCAACCATTGGTTTAATAAAAATCATTACAGTTCACCGAATAATTATTGTTTAATATTTAAAAAAAGATATTCTATAAGTCATATGGACACCTTATTCAAATGAAAAATTAACGGTTGCTTTAGTTTTTTGCACTACCAGTATAGATATATGAACATCAGTGGTCCCACTAATATTTCTTGAGATGATTGAGCTATATTGTCCAGACTAGGTAATGTGACAAATTGGCTACAAATAACACATTCCAGTTGACATTGACACGAGTGATGCATTGCATGCTATAACTTGTCGGGGTAAAAATGATGATTATGACTGGGTAAGCCGACATGAAGTTTATGTATTACAATGGGATGCATAGAGGAATGAGATATTTACATAAATACATCCTATGACTACATACAAGGAGTATATGATTTGGTACATGAGTATCACATGTCGAGTCATTACTCTGGATCCCAAGCAGGTTTCTCCACCTAGATACATGTAATACGAGTAACATGCCCAACAAATTCAAAATCTTGTATGTAATCGAATCTTGTCATAATTAATATTTGTTAAACGTTGGGTTTTATGTATTGATCTTTTAATTTAACATTAACGTTTTATTAATACTAGGTTGGCTTCATATTGCAGGAGGTTCGAGAGGCTACATCTTATCTTCGTAATATTAACGAAGAAAGTGAAATTCACACCATTATGTCTTTATGGTTAAATGTTTGCTACACTAGATTTGATACCTTTGAAGAGAGGTTAACTTTTGATGATGTCATGACAGAGGACGAAGTCATTCACGCAAGTGCATGAGTTGGATCTAGTCATGCTATTGATGAACCCAGATTATCCCGTAGGCGATATAGACATAGATAGATAGATGAGTTATGTTTATATATTTTAGAATTACTTGAATATTGCATTATTGAATTATTTTTTATTCATTTTGCATGTATACATGTTTTTGTTTTTTTGCATTCCTAGGGTTACTTGTGATTATGAAATGTAAGAATTTGTTGAATTTCATTATAATTTGTAGATTGAGGTTATTGTGGTTTTTTACAGGGTTTTTTTTAAGTGGGACAAGATTCTGGGTATAGTTCCTATATAGGGAAACATAAAACTCTTAAAATTTTGTTAAAATTTTAAAATTTTTAACTCTCTAAAATCATAAAGTAAATTAAATTTCAGATTAATAAAAACTATGATTTTATGAACTTTTTCAAGCTCAAAACACAAATGTTTTTGAAAAATGGACAATAGCCAAAAAGGTTTGATTGTTGTGAGAAACAGTCAAACTATTTTGGCTATTGCTTGACCATTTTTTAAAATGTCTAGTCATTTCTCAAAACGCTATACGATTTGAAATTTCTAGATTGATAAAAATATACATTTGATTCAATGACGCATTTCTGAACTGTGACAAAATTATAATTGATGTTGCGGTTCACAACTACGATATCTAGTCAAATGTTGTGGTTTAGAAATGCGACATTTCAATATTGTCGTGTTTCTGAACTGCAACCTCCTCAAATTGTGTTATTTCATCAAAACTTTTTCATCCTATGTTAATTTGCTATTTTTTTGTGTTTTGTGTGCTAATTGCCCAATTTACCCCTCCAGTCTAATAGAAATTGTACCTGCATCTTGACATCAGTGACAACTCCTTTCTCTCTCCAATCAAAACTATTATGCAAACCACTAAAATCCATGGAAGAAACAAAACCTTTCTCTATTGGTTCATTACCACCACCTAAAACCACCAGTATACATTCTCTTAAACTCCTCCTTGATTAAGTCTTTAAACAAATAGGGTTTAGTGCCTGGTACTCAACAACTTTGAAGGGTGTTTGAGAGTATTGTATGGTTAAGTGTGATAGCTTTTTTTTTTAATATACAACTCATTTAATATATAAAAAGCTATCATCAAAAAAAAGTTTTATTTGTTTTTTTGTTCTTTTATAGGTAAAAAGAAACACCCCATCACACTGTTGATCAAGTTCTTATTGAAAATCCCAATGTCGTGCACGTTCTTTCATTGCATACTCTTTGCTATACTTTTTTATAAACATCTTGAACTTCTCTTTAGTTCCTAGAAGGTGAAAACCATTTTTCATGAGCTTACTATTGTCAAGGGTAGGATTGTCTTTGACTAGGAGGACTGTTGGGTCTCGTGGGTTGTCATAAAAAGATGACTATTTCATTATTAAAGTTTGATTTTGTGTATGTGGGCAGGGGGAGAAGAAATCATATGTGTTTGGTATTGTGGTAGCTTTTATGTTTGTGATTTTAAAAAAAGTTATTTTATAAAAAATATTTTTAATTGAGGTTGGTTGGTATTTATATATGTTTGGTTAAAATTGTGAATGAAATTGAGGTTGAACAAAAAGTAGTTTAATGTATTTGGTTAAGAATGTTTTTCAAATTTAAGTTATAAAATAACTAAAAAAGATATATATATATATATATATATATTAATGGTTTTTAATTTAAATATTGTAAATTTAACTACTGCTATTATATCATGAAATAAATAATACTTTATATAAAATATTTTTTATTGTTCCATTAAATTATTTGCAATTCCATCACGTATGAAATCCATCCGACAAGGGCTACAGTTTCCATGGTTTTCTAAGCGTGCAACAACATCAGGTAAAATATCATCAGGAACAAAATTGAAATTGTGATCAAATTCTGTAAATGTTACGTCATCATGCGATCTCCTTTTAATTTATATAGTGTCATTAAATAATGTTAAATACTAGTTTTTTGAATAAAACACAATTAAAAATAAAAAAATTGAAATAAATAATACTTTATATAAAATATTTTTTATTGTTTCATTAAATTATTTGCAATTCCATCACGTATGAAATCCATCCGACAAGGGCTACAGTTTTCATGGTTTTCTAAGCGTGCAACAACATCAGGTAAAATATCATCAGGAACAAAATTGGGATTGTGATCAAATTCTGTAAATGTTACGTCATCATGCGATCTCCTTTTAATTTATATAGTGTCATTAAATAATGTTAAATACTAATTTTTTGAATAAAACACAATTAAAAATAAAAAAATTGAAATAAATAATACTTTATATAAAATATTTTTTATTGTTTCATTAAATTATTTGCAATTCCATCACGTATGAAATCCATCCGACAAGGGCTACAGTTTTCATGGTTTTCTAAGCGTGCAACAACATCAGGTAAAATATCATCAGGAACAAAATTGGGATTGTGATCAAATTCTGTAAATGTTACGTCATCATGCGATCTCCTTTTAATTTATATAGTGTCATTAAATAATGTTAAACACTAGTTTTTTGAATAAAACACAATTAAAAATAAAAAAATTAATTTTTTTACTGGGTTGAACCCGGTTCGGCCATGAACAGTGGAGAGTGATTAATTCACTCTCCATTGTTTAAGTGGAGACGTGAGAAGAAGGAGAATCAAGTTGAAGCTGCTTTTGGTTACCCTACATTTTAAATTTAAATTGTATTGGGTCTCATAAACAATAAATTATATTTAATAATTAATCAAATAATTTATTTATGTGGTCTGCTTTAAAAATAGAAACAGCCACATAAACAAACATTCTCATCGTATGAAGGGGACTTCAAGTTTGTATTATACTTAGTTTATGTCTTTATTTTATATTATTTATAAGAGTAAATTTATTTATTTTTATTTTATTTTAGATTTTGAATTGAAAGTAAAGTATACAATCCAACTATAAAAACTCGATGTAATTTTCTATTATTATTATTATTATTATAGATAATGAAATTAAACTAATTATAACATAAATATAAGTTCTTTTTCTAATATATATATTGGATATGGTAGCAAAAAGAATGTTTCGATCAACCATTATCCTCAAACAACATGTGTAGAGTATGGTGGAAGAACCCATACCTTTGAAAATTCTTATTATTTATAAAATATATTAAAAAAGGAAAAAACAAAGGAAAAGTAATAATAATAATAATAATAATAACAACAGAAGAAAAAAAGTAAAGAAACAATAGCGTTTTGAGTGAACGGTTTTCAGTGTCACTACTCCTTCAATATCACTGTAGCAAAAATCCCCAAATTCTCCTCCTCCCTCTCTCTCTCTCTGCGACCTCAAAATCCAAATTCCCAATCCTAATGAATCCCTAATTTCCCGATCTCTCTCTGCAACAGTATGGACTCTCGGCGAGCTCCAAGAACCGCAAGCGACCCGAAAGTCCGTAAAGTCGGGTTTTTTACTGCTCCACCCGACCGCTCTCTATCCGGTCCACCCGACCACCCAATCTTCTCTTTCCCCACTTCTCCTCCTCCTGTTGTCGACAACTCCTCTCCTTCCGCCGGCAACTCTCTCTCTCCCGTCATGATCCCTCCTCCTCGCCACTCCTCCGCCACCCTCTCCCCTCTCCGCCGTGACTCCGCAGAACTCTTCCCCCCTTCTGCTTCCCCCACCTCCCCCGCCTCGTTCTCCGATGATGTGGCGGCGGCGGTGATGGGGAGGGGTGCTGTTGCTGCTTCGAGTAGCTTGCCGGGAGGGTTGGGGTTTGATATTGCGGCGGTTAAATCAGCCGCGAGTAGTGTTCCGGCAAGTGGATTGACTACCGTCTCAGTTGTTAACAATTTGCCTATTGGCATTTCTGGTATTGCCTTTTTAATTTAATTATCATATTGAATTATTATTTTCTTATTTAAATATGATTATTCAAATTAAATCAATTTAGTGTGGTCATTTTTTTATGCATGATTTGTGAAGTAATGCTTAAATTTTTTATTTTTAGTTAAGGTGACTCAAGGCCGTAAGGAAATGACTAAAAATTATATGTGATTGCAGAAAAGGGTAGTGGGGTAGCAGTGGAAATGCAAAATGATCAATCTACACGCTCCAAGTCATTGAAAGAGAAAACTACTAAAGCAGAGAGGCGTGCACTTCAAGAAGCTCAAAGAGCTGCGAAAGCTGCTGCCAAAGGTGAATACAGCTCTATTATTTTCTTTTGACATGTCAATTTATTTTTTTTCCGGTGCTACAAGTTTGTTCTATCGATATTGCCTGGAATTAGCTGTGTTTAATTACTATTTCATGTGCTTGGATATCTTAATTTTTTGTTTTGGTTATGAGCAAATGGAGTTTTGTCTTTCATCCTTTTTTGTTTGGTTTTTATGTTGTCAAATTTCTCATGGAATAAATGAAGGGATGCCCTGTTGAAGGTCGTCAGTTTTCTTTTGTCTAGCACAACTGTTTTTAGGCTTTTTTATAATAACCCAGCTTTAATTACGGTTTCTATCATGGGTGGGTTATTAGCTGAAGGTGGTAAGGCACCTGCCGCTGCTTCTGGGGCTGCAGCTTCTGTGAATACAAAGTCAACTAAATCTGTGAAGCCACCTCCTTCACAGAAGAATGATAGTGCTACAGTTGCAGCTTCAGAGAAGAAGGGAGGTGATAGGCCACCAGAAAAGGATAGAAAGAAGGAAGTCCCACAACCACGCATGCAATATGATGACAAGAGCCGGGTGGAAAAGGCAAAGAGGCGTGCTGTGGTGAAGCAAACAGAAGCTAGGAATAGAGTTGAGTTGTTCAGGCATTTGCCTCAATATGAACGTGGAACTCAGCTCCCTGAACTTGAGTCTAAGTTCTTTGAGCTTGATCCAATGCACCCAGCTGTCTATAAGGTATTCATTTGAAGTTGTTGTTTGCACCTTCTGTGGACATATCTTCTGGTTATTATACATTGAATGAATTTAATAATCTTAGATAACTATTGAACCGGAATAATCTTTTTGATATGGTTCAAGTCTACATAATGTTGTGTACTGATCTAGTCTGCATTTGATTCTATGTAGAAGTTAGTTGATGATTGCTACTTTTAGCTGGATGGTCATGTATATGGCAGTTACTGATGAACCTTTAGCAGGGATATTTCTGTAATCTTGCAGTAATAAGGCTTGGTGGAAATTTCGGTTATCAGTAATTTTATTTTTATTTGATTCTAGAATTATTAATCAGGAGGTATCGTTCTTAATTAGTTAGGAATACTCTTTACTTTTCCTTGTGGTATTTAGTTTTTCTTCCTAGATTAGGATATCTCTTGAGTCTATACATTCCAACATTGTACTAGCTTCTAAACATAGTTATTTTGGGAATAATTTTTTTCCAAGTGTGAATTTCTTAGTAGTGTGAGTCCGTTAAAGCTGTCACTTTTTTTCTTACACGAGTCCTGTAAAAGGAATCAGTGAGGCTATCAAGGTTAAAATGTGTTTCCAGCAGAATCCTATCATCATTCCTGCCCCATTTCTACCTTTTAAGCATGCAATTTCAAACCCTAATCTCCCTTATTGTAAATCCCTAAACCTCTTAAACACTACCCACCTATATTGATTGCAGTATATAAGTGATTGAGTGTTCTGGTGTTGCTGTCCAATTGTTGAACTTTTCTTCTTGTTGACAGGTTGGATTGCAGTATTTGTCAGGAGACATATGTGGTGGCAATGCTCGTTGCATTGCAATGCTTCAAGCATTCCAAGAAGCCATTAAAGACTACTCAACACCACCTGAAAAAACTCTTACTCGAGACTTGACAGCAAAAATAGGTAGTTACGTTTCTTTTCTTATTGAGTGCCGCCCACTTTCAATCAGCATGGGGAATGCAATCAGGTTTCTGAAGAATCGAATTGCCAAGTTACCTTTGTCTTTGTCTGAATCGGAAGCAAAAACAAATCTTCATTCGGACATTGATAGATTCATAAACGAGAAGATCATAATTGCAGACAAGGTGATAGTCAAGCATGCTGTTACAAAGATCAGTGATGGCGATGTTCTACTTATATATGGGTCGTCTTCTGCAGTTGAAATGGTACTATTGCATGCTCATGAGCTTGGCAAACAGTTCCGTGTCGTGGTAGTGGATTCTCGTCCAAAGCTTGAAGGGCAACTATTACTTCGTAGATTGGTTGGAAAGGGAATCAATTGTACATACACTCATATAAATGCCATTTCTTATATCATGCATGAAGTTACTCGAGTTTTCCTTGGTGCTTCGTCAGTGCTGTCCAACGGAACAGTTTACTCAAGAGTTGGGACTGCTTGTGTTGCTATGGTTGCTCATTCATTCCATGTACCAGTTTTAGTTTGCTGCGAAGCATATAAATTTCATGAAAGGGTACAGCTTGATTCAATATGCTCTAATGAACTGGGTATGCATTTCTAGCTACAGGATTAGGAGGTTCCTCTTGCAATTAATGACTGGCTTGTAATTTTCTTTATGCTTAATATCTCCAATACCTGTCCATTCCTTGCAGGTGATCCAGATGTGATTTCAAAGGTTCATGGGAGAGAGGACATCAACTTCCTTGATGGATCGGACAATAGTGCAATTCTCCAGCTTCTGAATTTGATGTAAAATTCTTTTGATGCTAACAATGGTCTATGAAAGATTTTGATTTTTCAGAACCTGACCATGAATCTTATATGTTGGACAGTTATGATGCAACACCTTCAGATTACGTTTCAATGATAATCACGGATTATGGCATGGTAGGTTGTCTGATTTTGAACTAATTTTTATGCTGTTATGAAAGTTCTTGGTGGTTTCACTTGGTTATATTCAGAGCATTAGTCCAATCGAAATTGATGCATGCGCATTTACACCTTGATTAATATCTGCTTGAAACCTTCCAACTTCCAAGCTAGGTGATCTATCTGGTGGGCACTGGACCTTGGACTGATGGGAATGAGGAAATGGGAGGAAGCACTTACTTTTTCAATCATTACTTTATTTATTAACTGTAGTAAATATTGTTTTCATCTGTTATTGTAAGCTGCCATTGACTCGTATCATGTTGTGCTTTCAGGTTCCGCCCACAAGTGTGTCTGTTATAGTACGAGAATATCGAAGAGAACACTTGTGGATATAGATGGCATGCAGATGGATCATCAAGCTTCCCCAAAAATTTTGCCCATGATAATATCCGTCTTCTGGGAGCAATAAGACTGGCAAAACTTTTAATAAAGTGATTTCTTTTCCTCTCTGGTCACAGTTGTGGAATAATGCTGAGATTTTGACACATCTTTGTTTCTCATTTCCTGACTGTGTAGAGTGCCATTTTTGCCTCTCCGGGCAGATTTAGCAAGGCATACTCATGTATGTTGTGAACTGGTGACAGAGATGCATCCCTCTTGGGGATTTCAGACAATTAATTTTCAGCAGATAACAATTTTGTTGCCAAAAGCTTACACGTCGAATTGTTTTAGAAATTTTTATTCAACTCTTTATTTATATTTTTCCTGGTGGTTTTAGCATGTGATACTAGCAGCTGGTGCAACTTGAACTCACATGTGTACATCGCATGAAGGAGCGTTGGTATGAATTAGCTGGAAAATCTAGAATTTTCAAGAACTACTTAAAAGCATCTTTCTCATGGTTGTCTTCCGCAATTTAAATGTTTTCAGTCCTTGTAATGCTTGCAGACATGATTGGGACTCAAGTGCTGCTTGAAAAGGCGATGTTATCTGGCAGTAGACCGCACTATAATTGGAGGAGGATATTCTAAAAAAATGCATTTTTAAAAAAAAAATATTAAAATAATATAAATTTTTTATTTTTAAAAAATTATTTTAAACATCTACATCAACACATTAAAATTCATAAATATTAAAAATTAGTAATTTTTTAAAAATTATTTTTAAAAATATTTAAAAAACAAGAATAAACAGATCTAAATCTACCTGCTAGCACTAACAGCATGTTAAAACGATTTTAGCATATAAATAAATCGATTAATCCAACTATATATTTTCCCTGTATGATTTGTGACATTTTGATCCTATTCTCGTCATCATCATAAGAAACTTTTTATGTTCAATTGTTTCTCAATACAACGCTGCATTCGTGTCATTTCCAGCATTCATCTGTTTGATAATTGGTGGAATTTGGAAAATCTTTAATCCAGTTTAAGTTTGGTCAAGAAACCTCGAGCCCAGAAAGCAAATGTTTTGCCATTAAACTACAACATGTCCTTCCTCAAGAACGTGGACAAGTTCATTCACCACAAGGACAAAGGTTTGTGTACCTAGCCTTGAGAGAAGGTGAAACCAATTAACTACATATTAATCAAGAAGCTCCACCTTCCTCTGGTGCCGGGATTTATTGGTCTTAGGGTTCCATTATGTTTATGTGGAGCTCGATATTCAGAAAGGTGGTAAGGCAGAGAGGCTCAGCTAACGGAAATTCTATGGAGAGAGGATTCCAGAGAACTCGTCTTTGACTCAACCTAGAGCTGGACCAGTAAACCCAGAGGCGGCCCGACGCAGGAGATTAGGACAGAGAAGTTAGCGATAGGGGTCTCTCCTCTCCCTTACCACATACCTTTTCCTACTACTTTGAACTGACTGAGATGACTTCGCTTCAACACAATAATTCACACTGTCAAGTTCTACAGTGTATTATTCAGCATGTACATGGAAAATACATAGCAAGGGGAAAAGGGAGAAAATCACAAATCCCTTTAAACACAAGGGAACGTAATAGTTGTGGTCACAGAAAACCACTCTGCTCTAAAATACCAAGTTGGGAATTTCTCTCAATGCTATGCATGCAACCAAATAGAACAGCAAGTGAAATTTTTCATGGTACATTGATCTTGTAAAAATAAATATTAACCTGTGATTCACATGCAGTAAGAGTACAATTCTTAATCAAACATCAGTTACGGAAATATACATATCGTGCCTACTCTGTTGCGTTTCTGGGGATGTCACCTTTGCTATTCAGAGAAGTAATTGTTGCAAGAACAACTAAACCACCCAGAACAATCATCAAGATACCCAATGAGTTCACCAGCAAAGCTTCAGCGGAGTAGTGCGATATTACCTTGTTGGTTTGGAGGAATGTGGCTTTTTCTAAGATACCAGTAGTAGCAGTGGCAACAGCAAGGGCATAAATATAAACCCCAAAGAACACATGCCATGGGAGCAAGGTGGCCCTGCTATTCCTTGAGCCTCCTGGATACCAAAAAGTTACGAACCCAGCAGCCCACTGGAATGAAGAAAAGATTATGAGTAGCTCACAAGCTTCATGAAACATAGTGCACATGGGTAATCATCAAAGAGAATAAAAGGAAAAATGAAAAAGACCTGGATGCCGAAGAGGAAAAGGCATGCTAGCCCCAACCAAGAGTGCAGGCTGTAAAAATTGTTGATGCCCTTGTCATTATGGAATTTCCAAGCAGCCCATAAGCCAATCAAGCTTAAACAAAAAGCGAGGAATTGTAGTGTCAGATGAACTAATTTTTTGAAGCTTTTTGTTCCTGAAACCGTTTTGTAGGCTAGCATGGCTGCATGAGTCAAATAACAAACAATTGACACACAAAATCAAAAAACACCAACATGGCACCAGTGATGACTGGGTTAAAATTCATAGATAACTAAACATGACAAGTTCATAACATGCCACTAACAACATTTGAACCCTCATGGCTCAAACATCACAAGTAACAACTCGCTTTCTGGTGTTTCCAGAGCCCACTACAAAAGTCCAACATTCCATCCATTCTTTCTCATTGTAATTTGTTCATATCCAATCATGCTTATAATTCAACATGAAGCATGTTTGCACCTTAGTTCTAAGGAAATAAAAAACGACATCCCAAATATTTTCCTGAGACTGCCTCCACAGCAAAACATGATTCCCCAGAGAAGTTCATATTTTATGTTACCATATATAGAAACAGAAACTATAAGAAAAATAACACTTATTTGGATTGTTAACAGAATATGATTAAACCAAAAGAGGCCATAGTTTTCTCTCCCTTTTTGAGGATGAAACAAACCCATTCACCTGATAATTATTGACACGTTTCAACTTTAATAAACAAAATATCACAAATTCTAGATCTATTAAGCCACACACATCAGAAAACAAAAGATCCATGCATGTGTATGGAATCAGTGTAAAGGTAGTTGAATACATGTCTCTTTCGTAACACCATGTCAAACATTTGCACAGAGCTAAACGTGGTCTTGTAATAGCAATAGAACAAAACATCACTAATATGATTATTGCATGTCATGCCATGTACGTTTTACACCACCAGTTAAACCTCGAAACATTTAATTGTAGAACTTCTTATATCAATGCCTTCCAATATTCCCAACAAATCAGCTTATTTGTTAGATTCATAATTAAAAGAACACATCAAAAGAGCTCTCTTGTCAATTTCTAGAATTGAAAAGCACATTGGGCATCCATTTTAATCTAAATTATTTTAATTAATCATCTCACCCCAACATATCTGCATACACACAATACTAAAGCCAAAAGAGCACAAAGGGGATACTTGCCTTCACCATTCAAGAGTACAAGCCCAATCACCATCAAAACAGGATGTACCTTCAAAAGGGGGACAAAAACAACACTTAGTCCACCAGTAATCCATACCCAGAGAAGAAAAAACAGGGCCCCGGTTTTAAGAGTACAGTATCAAAGATTTTGATCATTCTCAAAATGAAAATTAGAGAGAGTTGGAATTCTTACATTAAAGATGAGATCTTTGTTATCAGAGACAAGAGCCAATCCTCCTCTGTAATGAACAGTCCACGTCAACACCAGAGCAGAGACTATCACCCCCATTAACCTCACCAACACCATCAAGGTTGGGAATTTAATCACTGGAACTGCCATTTTCTTTATTTCTTTTTTGTAACAAAACTGCAAAGATAGGGAGAGAAATGCAGTACAAAAAACAGGTTGGGTTTATTAAGGGGTTTTCGAGTTTGGTAAACTCGGAACGAGGTTTTGGATTTTGGATCTATGCCTTCCTTTCTTCAATTGATTGCTTGTATTTTTGTTCAGCCTCCAGAGACAAAGAATCTATCCATTAGTAGAACTGTCTATGAGAAAATTCCTACTTCATGCTAGGTTTTCAACTGACTACCACATCAGCACCGTGCGGGGTTTTACCTTTATTATTATACTATATTTTAAAAGATATTGAAAAAACACTGTGCATATATACTGTTGATATAGATTTATAGACCAATGCTTTTAGATTTGGCTTTAACATCAGACCCCATATTAAGAAGGAAATGAAGAGATTTTAAGTTTGATATAAACATTATCTTTTCTATTTATAATTTCAAAAGTTACTGGTTACGCTTGGTAACTAGACTCAATGAATGTTTTTGGGGTTTGACTTGCTTTCCAAACCCAATGGCCACCAGATTAAGAAAGAAATGAAAAGATTTTAAGCTTAAGATAATATAATTTTTTTTTTAATAAAATATGCAAAAAACTTGGATTCTCTACAGGAAAAAATAATAATATGTGGTAGGAATCAATAAATATGGAAAATGAGAAAATAAGAACGTTTAAATCAAGACTTTTATTACAAAATACAAATTATAAAAAATCTTATTCAATTGATTTTTAGTTTATTTTATATATCAGCCCTAAAGCTGCTTGGTCTAGCTTTGTCATCAGACTCAATGCTATTGAGTCTGGTTCCGCCACCAGACCCAAATGTTGTTGGAATCAATAAATATGAAAAATAAAAAAATAAGTACTTTTAAATCAAGACTTTCATTAAAGATAAATAATAAAAAATCTTATTCCATTAATTTTTAGTTTATTTTATATATCAGACCCAAAATTATTGGGTTTGCTCCATAGCTAAACTCAAGAATATTGGGTTAGGCTCAGCAGTCAGACCTCATTTCCTTGCCCATCAAACCCAAGGATATTGGGTATGTCTTCGCAGCCAAACCCATTTGAGTTTGGCTTCGCAAGTCGTAGTCCTTAGAAACCAAGCTACCAAGTAGTTAACAGTTACATTACGCACTCTATTATCAGGTATATTAACCTAAGGGTAGGTATTAAAGTGCATCAACGACGGAATTGTGGTCAAATTAGCATAGTATGTATTGATGACTTTTCCATAAGTGTCTCTAGTCCTGACGTTGTAGGTGAAGAAGTGGTCGAGAAATTCATCGTTAATACAGTCATTGGGGAAAGGGATATTGATCATGATGAAAAATTAAAGGTTGTCTTTGCTTGACACTTGAGAATTGTAGAGGAGGATGGTATCAAATTCTGTTGATTTTAAGATGTTTGATTGCATAACTTCGACGATGAATGAAATGTTAGCTCCTTGCCAAACATAGTAGGATGCTAGAGCCAAATCACATCCTTTGTTGTATATTGATTCAATTGAGTAGCAGAGTAACAATAGAAGAAGAAACTCAAAACTTAATTTGGGATTCATTAATTTGAGAATTTCCTGTTCAGAGTAGGAGCAAAATAAACTGGAGAAACTGAATTCTGATTTGTTGACCGTTGACTTGGTTTTCTTATAAAATAAGTGGAGAGGGGTTAGTTGTCGATAATAATGATGATTAGTTAATTAAGCAATTAATTAATGGGTTCTTAAAAGGAGTTATTTAGTACATGATAGGAACACCAATATATAAGACTCATTATGTAAGAAAGATTCACATTATATACTAAGTAGCATCCAAAAAAGAAGACCTATTATTAGACCATTCCATTATGGACTACTTAATATATAATGGGAACATCAAATTAATTTTGAGATTGTAAAGTGGTTATATGGTGATCAAAATTTATTTTTTTTATCACATAATATCCTAGAGATCATGTATTAATTGATTATATTATCCACTTATCAACATTCAAAGAATATAGCCTAATGTTAGACCATGTCATCATGGGTTGATTAGTAATTAATAGTAACAATTAATCCAAGGATCATATATTATTTTATCCTATTATCCGATAATGAATATTTAAAAGATATGGTTTAATATTAAATTACCATCTTGGATAAATTAACAATTAATATAAATAATTAATAAAATGACCATTTTTACTTTATATATTTATTATTAATCTTGTTATTCATTAATCACCATCTAGAAAACGAGGCATATTGGTAGACTATATCTTCTTGAGTTGATTAACAATTATTATTCTAGCATTGTTTTTTTTATTATTTCTTATAAATGTTTTTTTTAATTTATTCATAACATGCTCATCATAATATTTCTCATAATAATCCAATATTCAAATACAACATATGATAATACTTAACCATCTCATCTTATCCACTTAACCAACCAATAAATCCAAAAATACCTCACACACTTTGCTCACACACTTTGCTTGGTTCGAATCTCAAAAAGCACATAATCAAAAATTAATTAGCTAACAATTATCAAATCAACAATATTTCAAAAATGGAAACAGATTATCCAATATCAAGTATATACTCAAGATCACACATTAGGCATTGTTAAATATTTGTAGATCTAACAATCCAACTTGTAAATTTATAGGTTAAAAAATTTCAAAAATCAATTTTTTGGTGTTCTTCCATCTATTCTAATTTTCCACATATACATGAAGAACTATATTTAATGAACTTAATCAAGATCTCAAGCTTAGAATTAAAACCTTTTAACATCATTTATCAATTCAATATCTCATAATCCAAACAAAAACTAACAACATTACTCTTTTAATAACATCTCTCATCATTATCTTGAAAACAAAATCATGTAACAACATTTAAACAATACTAACTATTTCCAAACTTCAACAAATCAAGTTGTTCTTCAAAAATCATTTACCATGACATCCATTATATCATGCATGTTTCTCAATATCAATAAAAAAAAATCTTAAAAACATCTAAATCAAGAAATTCCATCTAAATCATAAACTAAGACTCTCACTAATATCATAAATACTCAATTTAATCAATTCAAATCAATCTAACACCATGAATCATACACACATATCACATCTCAAATAATTGGATCAACCAAAGAAAATGTCATCCATGAACTTAAACAAAATGTTCAATAAAAATTATCCAAAAAACCTAAGGATCCTTAGTAATTCACTCTGGAGCAAGACATATTGCATTGTGGATTGCTATAGTGTAATGATGTTTTTGTCCTCCACAATGAGAGCCAAATAAGTGCAAATTGAGGGGAAAATTGATCATTTCACAGGGTTTAATTAGCATTAACAAATTGAATGGGGTAAATTAATATTTTCTTTTTTTTAGAACAGTAAAAATACTTAATTATCCTTAAAAAGAAAAAAGAATGTTAGGCTTGCATAAAGGGCTTTTTGGTCTTTTTAATATTTTTCAAAGTACTAAATAATTAATTACCCTTAAAAGAAAAATTATTATGGTTTCACATTGTCTTTTCATTTGTTAACAGTAAAATGATGAATTTATCCTTTAAATTAAAAAAACTAAGGTTATTGTCTTAAAGGCATTTTCGTCTTTTTAGTATGTTTTTTTGTTATTATTAGTTTCAGTTAGGCGCAATTTGATAACTTGACAAATAATAATAATATTATTAAAAAAAATGGCTAACGCAGACGAGCTTTGTTGTCTTCTCAATTTTTTGAACAGTAAATTGACAAATTTATCCTTCAAATTAAAAAACTAAGTCTATTGTCTTAAGGGCATTTTATTATTTTTAGTATGCTTTTTGTGTTATTATCAGTTTCAATTAGGGATAATTTGGTAACTTAAAAAATATCAATATTACTAAAAAAAAGTGGCTTATGCATGCTTTGCACGCATTTGTTTGTGGACGCCTTCAACGCCCTTCGAGAGATGCGTGCAATGACAATGGACATCCAAAAATGGCCAATCATTGTGTCGTTCATGCGTCTAGTGATAGCATAACTGATGGGGTTGCTTATGTGTTGAAAAATACGATGGTTAGGTAGTGGTGAACTATTTTTCTCCTCTCTCTTTTCTCTCTCTCTTGACCTTGAGCTTCCTTTCCAATACTCAATTGCATTCTCCAGATTGTATTTATTTTAATTTTATCCCTCAATAATTTGATTGCAATTTGTGTTGATTTTGAAGTTTATTGTTTTTATAATTTCATCTCTAATCATTTTATTTTATTTTTTTTCTCTAATTTGGTCCTTGTTCTTTTGATTACTTATTTTTATCCATTTTCTTGATTTTTTTTAATTTTATCCCTCAATATTTTATTCAATTTAATTTTTGTATCTAATTTTGGTTCTGATTCTTTTGATTGTTGTTTTTATGTTTTTTTTATTTTTTTAATATAGTCCCTAATTCTTTTTTTTTCATTTAGTTTTTATACCAGATTTGATCCTTAATATTTTAATTACTATTTGTTTTATTTTTTTAATTTTTTATGATTGGGAGAAAAAAAAATTGTGCCAGCCTTCTAGGAAGTAGTTCTGATGTCATGATCAGGGTTACTGGTTTCAAATATTAGTTTGGTTTAAGTTTGGTCTTTGTTTTGTCGTCTTTTACAAATTAATATTTTTGTTTTCAATTTCATAATTCGATATTGGTTCATTAGTCTTGATTTGTTTTATTTTTTTATGGGGTTATCCTGATCTCATATATCGAGTAACGAGTTAGTTAAGTTAACCCAGGATGACTATAATTTTTTTTCTCAATATTTTTTTATGAAATTGATTTTTTTTTCACTTTCATCCTTTGGCAATAAGTTATTAGTTCTTGAGTTTTGTGATTTTTTTTTTGGTTATCCCAGGTGAGAGTTAATCAAGTTATTTTGTGTTGACTCGAGTTTTTTTGTTCAATATTTTTTTAATAATTTGACTTCGGTTTTTTTTCTATGTTTTTTTAAATTAAATCTTTTTATCCCAATTTCATATTGTGCATGACAAGTTTGTTGAGTTAAGTCGGGTTTTTTTCTTTGATGTTTTTTTTAAACTGATTTTTTTTTCAATTCTATTGTTTGACATTAGATTATTAGGCCTTGAGCTTTGTGAGTTCTTCCCGAGTTGACAAGAATTATCATCATCTGAACATTCTTTTTTATGTTAGGGAAAACTTGACCTAGCCCATGACATAGTATGAACCACTTATCTAGTACAAATTAAACATTAAAAATAGGGCTAACATGTTGGGGTTTAGGATTTTAAAAATCAGCCTTCAATGAAGGAGTTAAAGGTCGTTGGAGCTGCTAGAGTTGGCGGGGCAATAAAGAGGTGCGTGACAATAACGTGCGACTGTGTGAACCAGAGCTTATGGCGTGTTTTTCAACACATCGGTGAGATCTGGAGGTACATGACAACCTTCATAAGACGTACCTAATCTTCCTTTTTCTTTTGGTGTTGATAGTGTATCACACAATCGTTAGAGGTAATAGATTGGGTGATTGAGAGTTTTGGCATTTTCTCCCTCTTCTTGTAATTTCTTCTTCTTTTTTTTGTGATTTTCTCCTTCCTTCCTTTGTCTAGCTTGAAGGGTAGGCTTCCATGGTATGTTATTGTTGAGATCTTGAGTGATTATTGAGGTTTTGTGAGAGATTTGAGTGAGAAAAAGCTTAGTTTATATGTGTGTGTTAAATGGAATAGAGAGATAGCTTGGTGGAGATCATCATCTTCTTTTTGGTGTTTTTGAGTGGTGCGTGTTTTTAGTTTTTCTTCTTTTTTATTTTTTCTTGGGAGAGAGTGTTTATGATTTTTTTAGGCTAATTCTCAAATATTATGTATGGATTTTTCTGCGTGGCTCCCCCTTGTACTCCCCCTTGTACGAGTAAGGATGAGTTTATTTATACTAATCAAAATATTCCTTGCACACTTGGGTTCTAATCTCTTCCACATCTTTCCATAGTTTTCTTGTATTTTCCAAAACCTTCTAGTGTCTTCTAAAATTTCCCTTCTCTTTTTTAAATAGAATGTGCTCCCTCCTTCCCTCTCTTTTTCTTTTAAAGTTTATTTTTTAAAATCAATCCTTATTATTAGTTTTACAATACATCTGACCTACTAAAAGAATTTCTTGTTGTTTGATTAAATTTTTATTTTATTTTTTGAAAGAATTGTAAATACAAAAACATCATGTGAGGTGATAAAAATTATGAAATGACCACAAATTGACCAAACCATGTTGAAAATGTATTTTGTTTTTCATTTTTTTCCAGAAATATAAGGGTAGAAAATAAGTTATGACAAAGAAGATAATAAAATGTATAGACCTAGCCATCTTGACCCAATAGAGTTTGACCTATTTTTTGAAAGGGAATTTTGTCCAATCACCTTCTATTTTTTAATTAATTTTTTTGTTTTATTTTAATTCATTCAAATAAAAATATTAAAATAATATTTACAAAGTTATATCTATCATTTACTTTTTGGTGAGAAAATTAACTTTCCACTTTAATCTTTAATTAGTATTCATAATTTTTTTATTTATCAGTTAATATATTTTTAAATGTATTGTGTTAGTATATGTCACAATAATAATAAAAATAAAAATAAAGATAAAGATAATAGTATTCGAGCGTTTGAGTATTTGGAAAAATAATATGTATCTAAGAGTTTGATATAATATGAATAAATCCAAGTTTATATCATGTATGCTTGATTCATCCCCAAATTCTTTTGTCTCCTCCCAATTGGATACTTCATTACAGCTCCGATGGGATTGTTATTCTTACATGTGCCACTGCTATTCTTGCTGTTGACTTGCTTCATTTTGGTTCTTAACTGGTTTTTTACTTGGTTCAAACCTGAGAATAAAAGGCTTGAAGCTTCACTTGTATTTGATACCCAGATTCTCATGAGCATTTGCGTCTTCAAAAAGCGATGTCCTTCAAATTCACGAAATATATGCCCTTCATAGTATCATAAAGCAATGCCTCTGCATGTGCTGCCCAAGTCTAATAAAGTGGCGCAACCAAAAAAAGTTTATGAAGTGGTGCTGTTAGCATGCAAATCAGTGAACAGAGGAAGCAGAGGAATTTCACTAATCGGATGTTACCTCGAAAGAACATGGAGGATTTGCTCTCCTTCCATTATAATATCAAGTGTAATCATGGGAAACATGAAAGTAAATTTTCTACCATTTCTGACACAGTTGCTGACATGCTCTTGCATGCTACAGTGAAGAAAAACAAAAGGAATAAAGAGAACTGCTAGGTCTTGAATTTTACTTCGGCGCCACACATAAAATGCGGGGAAAACCCCGCAAGTAAATTTAGTCATAAATTTTGACTTGCAACTCACTGAAAATCCCTTCTCTGTTTTGGGTTCTTTTGTTTATTCCCAGAACAATTCCCAAGTGAGCGACTATAGAAACAGGTACACAACCAGCAGGGCATTACCATTTGGTGACAGGTTAATATTGCATTGCAAAGTCCAAGCACCAAACCGACTAGTACACTATAAACTCAGTGTCGGTTATAGAGAGACTTTGACAGGAACTTAACATTACACTGTAAACTCGAGTGATAATTAGAAGGAACCGGGTGACATGCCATAACCTCGACCTCGACCAGCATAACCATAGCCTCTTCCATAATAACCACCACGTGATCGACCACCTCGGCTAGGTCCCCAACCTCCTCGACCACCCCAATGGTGGGAGAAATTAACAAATGTCTGCAAATTTAAATCAAGAGAAATTAAGCCCATCAATATTGAAACAAAAATTAATATGGTAACAAAGAGTCATGGCAATAATTGAAAACAAAAATTTATCATTTCAGCAGTTCAGAGTGTTTTTGAAACTTTTACTGTTCTAAAATAAAACAGAACTCTTAAGACAATCCCCACATAATTTAGTAGCGGCAAAAACATTGACAAATTTTATCAGGTTAGATTCTAAATTAGAAAAAGCAAAGTGATGAGGGTTATAGAGAGACAACACATACGTCAGTATCTCTTCTTGACTGCTGGGAAAATCTAGCTCTCCCATTACGTGATCCACCATCAAGAGCATCACATGATATGGAATCAAAAAAGTCATCCTTCACATAAACAGGCTGCAGAATGTGAAACACAGAGTAAGCAAAAGTACAAAGGATTTGAAACAGCAAATCCTTTCAAAAAAGTTTTTTTTTTGTGTGTGTGTGTGTGTGTGAGAGAGAGAGAGAGAGAGAGAGAGAGAGTATACCTTGGTCTCAAGTTTCGATGATCCAACATCATCTTCATCTAGCAAATCATCCCTGTCTTGAGCTTTGTGACTCTTACCAAGGTGACCCCATACTTCGTCCTTATTGAATTTCTCATTCATTGCTGTAAAATCAAAATCCTCCTCGAATCTGGTAGCAGAACGTGAAATCTGCAATCCCAAAGGTTGGCTTGTTAAAACTCAAAGTCCACAAAGAATATTGGCTACAGCTACTTCGGTTTAGAAAAGCAAAACAGACAAATTACTTTTCTAGAGTCAGCAATGAACTAGCAGTGCTTAAGGAATGGAGAAATTAAGAACTAAGACCACCTCTGTATCTAGAACTAGTAATTGCTTGTTAAAAAAGCAAAAACAATAACAACTAATAATAATGAATAACAAGGGAAACGGAGAGAAAGAAATTAGAGCATGTGAGACTAAAGTAGGATGTTTTCAGAAACTTCCCATTTGATATTCTTTAGAAGGAAGATAAGGTTCTTATTTTACATTGGCCATGTTACACAGCATCAAAGTCAAATTGCCGAATCATGACGACATAAAAAAAGAGATAAAAGGTTAAATCTGCCAATATGGAAATGCAAGGAAGACAGCACATACCTCATTTTCTCTCCCCCTTCCACGTCCTCCTCTACTAGTATGATAAGTGTACATAGGTGCTCCATATACCTTCAAGGAGAAAAGAAACAGATGAGGTAGATTACAATTCAATAATGTGAGTAACTTGTAAATAAGCATTTATCACCAAACTAGGAACCAGGGAACATCAATTTAAAAAGGCCAACTTCAAATTTTTTCAAGTCAAGAATAATGGAGCTCTAAGAAAATTTGCATACCTTATGTTCAGGTTGTGAAGGTAGAGGTAATATGGGTTTCTGTACTTCTGCTGCAGCTGTTGTTGGTGGCAATGCTGACAATTCTGGTGATGATACCTGCACCACCTCGACATCCTTTTGAGCTATCTGTGAAGACTGCAGTGAGGGAACAATGGGAGGGCCAGGCTGCGAAAGTTGGCCCGGTGTTACCAGAGGTGTTTTTCCCTCGTTCAAAACTGAACTTGATGTCCTCATGATGGAGGATGGAGGTTCAGACATTCTTTTAAAAGGCATTATTGGATCTGGGACTGTCTTGGGCAGGTAAGAACCTGGCGATGCAATAGCAATTTTATCTACAGCAGTAGTCAATGGGGATGCCAATGGCAAGTTACTAGGAAGTGTTTGAGTAGAAACCCTATCACGAGTTAAATTTGTAGAGTCTGAAACCATTGCAGAAGACCGTGAAGAAGGAAGAGTAGAAGTCTGCAAATTTAAGGTGCTTGTACTAAATGGTGGCAACAGTGCGGGGCTTTCTGACAATGGAGAAGCTGAAGTGTTGGATGCATTCATGGCAGGATACTGCACAGATTGCATCATGGAAGGTGGCATTGACAAGCCAGGTGGGGGTCGAAGCAAAGCTTGCTGTGGGGCCTGAACTCCATTTGAGGGCCCATAGTATCCCTGCCAATACATTGGCATGGCAAGCCCACTACCATTTGTGGTTGGAAGGAGATGTGATGGACCCCATGATTCTAAACTCGCATCAGGCTGATATTGGGGAAGACTACCTTGAAATGTTGGCCTGGGAAGACCACTGGATGAAGCATGGGAACTTGGATCTGTTAAAGATCCATTACCAGAAGGCGGCAAATTCATGGATGCAGTTGCTGCTTGAGGATACTGAGACTGCACAAGGGAATTTAAATAAACAATAATGTGCTTATGTAAAGCAAGACATTCTTTTCATCAGTCCATGTCAAGCCTGGATACAATAAGCACTATTCAGATTTTATACAAGTTAAACCAAGTAACTAATGAAACTGACTTCTGGAATCACATGTCCACATATGCAAACAAAATCACTTAGATTAGCAATTTTCCTTTCTTAAGTTTATCATGTGAGTTACAAAGTGGGGGCAACCCTTGCTAGACAGAGTTTTCTCTGCAGTTCGACCTCTGGACCTCTCCCTTGAAAAGGGGGAGAGGCAGTACTACTTGTACCGGAGGTCCCATGGTAAATTTGCTCCAAGACCATAATAATATCCAAATCTGCCATAATTTTATCACCTCAAAATCAATAATATCTAATCGATCCATGGACAGACATGCATGAGACCAGCGTCATTTTCTTCACCTGGATGATTGCAGGATCATTGTGCACAGGTGTTGCAGTCTGAACAGGTGGAGAAGACTTGACCTGCAAATCCTGTGACCAAATGCACCAAAGAAGAAAAAAGAATTGTAAAGCTATTCCATAACAACTTAAATATGGAGTATCAAATGCCACCTTAACAAAATGTTTGGCCCATAACAGTGTAATCAATGAGGTTCTATTGTAACTCCTTAAATATTCAATATGATCCTCCGAAACTCAACAAATGATGGATGCCTTTATGTTTATGCATGCTGGTTTACGGCAAAGCTTTAATAATAACCAGCTGAAACTGATAGCAACATTGTCAAAAATTGTTGCCAGCAGAGAGGCAGGTGCTTCACATGCATATAATTCCCTGTCCAGGTCAGGCCAGCATGGTTGATGAATTCATTCCCCAATTCAAGCCTAGCACATATTGACCAGACTTAACCCAGAACTTAATGAGGAGTGTAAATTAAAGAGAAAACACAGATAAAAAAAATACAAAACCTTACAACTACCAACAGCTAGCAACGTTTTGCTTGTCCAATGAGTAGGTAGCAGAGTGTCAAAAAACCCATCCATGACAAACAAATCTTGTCTGTCTGTGGTTAAAAAGCTCAAACTTGTACTTCTCATGGCAGACCATCTATACAATGCTAAAGTGTGTAGTTGATTAATGGTCAATATGCTGAACATGGTGCAGGAATGACCAGAAACAACAACTTTGAACTTACATACCGTACAACAAAAATGCAAGAAATGTGAGATATTTTCCATGCAAGTGGTGACTTAAGAGCTTGTATTGACCAAAAACTAAGAGTGTCGTTGTGTGAAACCATGCATGTTTTCTAGTTCAAATAAATACAGATAGTTTATCCAAGGAGAAATGAAGCATAAGAAGTGATAGTAAGAATAATCATTATACACATTATGCATGTCCCCAGAAAAATCCTTTTAACATGTTGTCCAGACTTTGAATTTTCATATGCATAGCAAATGATTCTCATTGCAGACAATCAGTATACCTTGATATCAGTTCCTCGGAAGAGTATGAACTCATAAATTTTATCGCTTGGAGGAACTTGCAGGCCATCCTTTTTCCGCCCTTCCGTTCCAAACGATCTTACTGCAAATTTAAGCAATGTGATTTAGAGCCAACAGACATGCTCTACATCTTTAAACAGTATCCAAAAGAACGAGAAGGAATAAAATACAGAATGTGAAGGCAGAACTTGGCCATAGATTTACTTCTAATATCTTTTGAGGCTGACAATTTCATTATCATCAGAAATACGAGAAAGTCAAAGTGGCTGAAAAACATATTATTTTGCATAGGTTCCAGAAAAATGTGGTTGCTGCTACAGTAATTTACATTAGGATTAGCACGAAACATAGAAGATTGTGACCCAAACTTACCACATTATGGTTTCAGTATAAGTATAATACTAAATGTCTATAAAAAAATGTATAATATTGCGACAATGATATAAGGTATTTCAGCAGGCGCACAAAAAACAAGAAGCTATTGTTATGCTCAAGAAAAACATTCCAGCCACGGAAATATCACAGGTTTCATATGAAAATGGTCTGATATCTGCATGTTATGAACTTCCATTTAAGTCATAACTTCCATTTTTGTACAAGTAAAATACAATTCTGTGGTCCAGTTTTCTTCTATTTCCAAACTTCCATTTATGTCATATGCAACTTCAAGGACATTCTATGGAACAGTTAATGTTGCAATAGTTTATCAACGCTATCATATCACTTACATAACCAACAGATTCTTCCAATTAAAACAAAACACTACTGAACATTGCACAAAATAGAGTGCAATCCCCTACTTTTCTTTCCTTTTTTTTCTTTTCAAAATGGCATCCTTTCTCTCAAAGATGAATAACATAACCTTGAATCATAAACAAAAATGTCTAATTCCAAGAGTGCCATGAAGCAGATTTTGCAACCATGCCTGCCTTAATTTAATCCTATTATACAACACAACCTCTATTCTTCAAATATAAGCCCATATCAAATGTGTCAATGCTGATATCTTTTACCACCTTCCACCAGGCATAGAACTTTGAACAGGGCTCACAAAATTTTCTTTACCAATAGAAATTCTCCCAAGTACAAATGAACCTTCCAGTGTTAAATACAATTTGCATTTCAACATCTACATTCATACATACATGACTTGTAGCAAAAAGAAAAGAACTCTAAAGCTCCAACCCACATCACAAAATCACAATGACACAAAACCCATTTGAGATTGAAAGAATCTCTGTCTTAACAACCAGAAAAAACAAAAACCCAGAAAGCAAAACCCAACACAAATGTATAAAGAAAAACCCAAAAAAAAGGATCAAAATATTTACCATTTCTTAAGCCGATGGTGGATTCTTGAGTGTTGATGTTGAAAAGAACGCCTTCATAACGAATCTCAGACTTTGAAGTCAAGCTAATCAAGCTACCTACATAGGAATCTGCTGATGACCCACCACCACCACCACTACCTGTAGTAGAAGAAGAAGAAGATCTGGCTGCCTCTGCTGTTGAAGCTGCCATGACTTGAAAACAATATCAAATAAAGATTGATGCTTTCTTGTTTCTTTGCCAAACTAGAAATGGAAGAAAAAAAGAGAATGCAGATAGATGCAAAGGGTGTGTCTTTCTTTCTTTCTTTCTTTGTCTTTTGGCTTTAATAAAGGGGGCAAGTCTTCTTGTTTACGTTGTTTGTTGGTCTGCTTATGTCCCTCTTTAATGAAAATTGCTATGTCCGTAATTGTTCCAATTCCATTTACTTTAATAATTGAAAAACAGATATGTAGTGCTGTATCTATATTTAAGTTTTAGGATATTGCTTTGTTGTGGTTTATATTAATTTATTTTTTAAATTAAAAAAATCCAAATATTATTAACATGTTTTATAGTAAAAAAAATAACTATAAACTTAAAATGTGATGTATAAACATATTTTTTAAAAAAATATATTATTTATATAGTGATTTATTGAATGATATTTATTTTTAAATATTAAGATATTGATATATTGAATTCATCTAGATTAACATGTCAAATCTTTAATCATAATCATGAGATTATAATAACCTTATAAAAAAATAGATCAAAATAAATTATGAATGTCAATTTTTAATTAATTTAATATTGAAAGACAAAATTAAAACAGAATATTAAATTAAAAAATGACAAAAAAAAACCTACCTAAGTAATACTATCAAACCAATAAAACGGGTTATGAAATCAGGATAATTTTATAAAAAATAAAATACAAAGCTCAATTTTCAATCAATCTAATGTTAAAGGATGAAATAAAAATAAATAAATAAAGGATAAAACAAGTCAACCCAAACTTACATGTTAAACTCATAATCTGGATCATAAGATTAAGATAACTTCATAAAAGATAAATAAAAAAAATCACAAAGCTTTATTTCTAACGGATCCAATGTTGAAGGTTAAAATCGATAAAAAAAAAATTAAATCCATGAGACTAGGATAACTAAATAGAAAGCAAATTAAAAAAAAAACAAAACTCAATTCCCAAACAACCTAATGTTAAAAGATAAAATTGAAAAAAAAAACTAACTAAAAAAATAAAAGTAGATTGAGTTGTTGGAGGGTGAAATTAAAAAAAAATATTCAATTATAAAAAAAAAACCTAAAAAAATAAACAGAGTCAACCTAAATAAACTTGTCAAACCCGCAGCTCGAATCATTAGATCACGATAACCCTAAAAAATATAAAACAATTACAAAAAAATAAATAGAGTCAACGTAGGTCATGAGATTAGGATAATTTCATAGAAAACAAAATATAAAAACATCAGGAAGCATCATTTCAAGCCATTCCAATGTTGAAAAATAAAATAAGAAAATCAATTAGAAAAGGTGGTCCAAAAAAATAAGTCAAGTTAACTTGTTAAACTCTTGGTCTGGGTCATGAGATTAGAATAAATTTATAGAAAGTAATAAAAAATATGAAATCCCCCTTCCAATAGATCTAAAATTAAAGGTTAGAATTGAGAAAAAAAAATCCATGAAATTGATATACAACCTAACAGAAAGAAAATAGAAAAAATTATAACAACAATTCTCAAAACAACCTAATATTAAAGAATGAATTTGAAAAAAAAAAAAACTAGAAAAAAGGAAGAAGATTGGTTTGGTAAACGGTAAAATTGAAAAAAAAAACTAATAAAAAAACACTATTCCAATTATTAATGTTTTGCATAGTTATCAGACCCCGCTTGGCGAGTCAACCCAGGACCTGGGTGACCCGGGACCTTGGACGGGTCTATTTCATTCAAAACTCAGGTCTGCAATTGGCCCAGGAAAAACCATTAAACCCACCGAGTCAACCTAGAATTCGGGTGGCACTGTAAAATCTGGTAGAAACTGTTTTTTTTAATTATTTTTTCTCCTAGCCATAAACCCTTTTGTTTCATATTTTTTAATTTTTCAGTTGGTTATTAATTCATTTCAAAGTTTATTATATAAATACTAGAAGAATATTTTATTTTTCGATATGGGATTTGAAACTTTTTAGTATAATATTCTATGTTTACAAGAAAAATGTTATATTTTCTCAATGTCTGATAAAAAAATCTTTTTGGTTTAAAGACTTCAACTTAAAAGAATAAAATAGTATATTTTCAATGTAGGATAAAAAAATCTTTTTGAAATAACCTTTTAAACTCTGTTATTTACAACATGTATAGCGAGATAACATGGATTGTTTTTTAATTTTTTTATATGAAATATTAAAATCTCAAGTATTTTTTTTAAATTTTTTCAGATTAACTCGGGTCAACTAATGTAACCCAAAACCCGACCTTTGGTCAAGTCAACTCCTAGGCCAAGTTTGATATCTATGGTGTTTTGTTGGTGTAACTACAATGATTTAACCATATCCTTTACTGATTTGTTCTTTATATATATATATATATATAAAATTTGGGATATTAATTTATTTTGACATAAATAATAACTTATCGATAATGGAAGATTTTACCATGTTGGATGGGGTTCTAAATATGTTATTTTTTTTAATGAAAGTTATATTTTATTTTAGAACTTTTTAGAAAGATAAAAAAGAATAAATTTGAAAATCTAAAACTTTTTAAGATGATGAAAAATACTAATATCAACCGAGTGATAGATTCTTTCACATTTTAAATTAATTTGATTTCTTTAGAAAAAATAGTTCTTTTTTATAGAAAAATATAATTTCATTAATATTAGTGATAGTACATTATTATTATAATTCTTAGATGACTAAAATAAAAATAATAAATATAAAAATCAAATCTATTAAATGAAAATAGATCCAACAAATAAAACATTAACTATCAACTTTTCAATGAATTTCAATTCTAGAAATTCATTGTTGCCATTGTTGGCAATAGAATCAAGATTGCGAGATGATATTGAAGCCTCTCTCCAACAAGTTTCATTACTTGAAATTCAAACATAAATGTTAATTTATTTTTCTATCCATTAGAATCTTTGAACAAATCATAAAAACAAAAAAACTCAACAAACCAAGGGGAAAAAAAATCAAACAAAACCATGAATCTGAGATTATACATATCGAATTTTATAATTATTTGAACCCCTGAAGATATCAAATCTAGTAATTAGATAAAAAAAAACGTTAAAAATGAATAGAAATAAAAAAAAATGAAGAAAAACAAGGGTTATTATCAATGTAATTTTCACTATTGGCTGTCCAAATAAGTCTCTTTTCATGGATAGGTTGTTTAAAGGAGGGAGGAGAGAATAAATATTATTTGAATTTTTGTTTTTTGTTTTTTTTTCAGAAGAGGGAGAATTAAAACCAACTCTTACTACAGTTTATGTGCTACTAACAATGATGTCTGTCATAACCTGGTTTTAACACCCCTTTAAGCACATGTTAAAAAATCAGAAAAAATGTTTTAAGATTAGGGAGTTAAATAAAAGGGATTAAAATAAAGTTTATATCCATTTTCGAAATAATTAGGGGAGATAAAATAAATTTCAAATTTAAAGAAAAAAAAGAATTTTAAAAATTAAAGAGAAAAGGATGGGGTCAAAAGATAAAAGGAAAAATAAATTCAAAGATTTAAAAATTTAATAAAGAGAAGAAGAGAAAAGAAAGGGATTGTAAAGTTGAAATTTAAAGACTTGAAAAATAAAGACTATAAATAAATGCAAACAGTCCAGAACCAAGGAGAAGAGATACGATTAAAAAAAAAAAAAGAGTAGAGAAATACATTGAAAAACCAAATATTAAAAAAAATAAAGAAACACTATAGACATTAGATAACCCTAGAGAAAATCACTATAAAAAGTCTTGAGATGTGTAATTTAATTGTTTAGATTTTAAATTTGTTCCCTAAATATCACAAATTCAAGTGTCACCAACCTCAGAACCACTGGAAGTTTATATAGTCATTAACTTTAGAGTCTCAAAGGATTAGTCGAGGTATGCGTAAACTAATCCAGATACTCACGATTAATCAAAAAGGAAAGAAAATACAGAAAAAGAGAGGGAGTCTTGTAAAAAAAAAGATAAAAAAGAAATAAAAAATGAAAACCTCTTTCCCTCACAAACCTAGTTGCCACTGTCAAATGTCAATACTTTATCCTAGCTCATTGGAATTCAGTAGCCTTACTGCAGCCACAGAGTACCGACCACCATCTCCCATAACACCATCTCCAAGCCTTCTCTTACTGAAACAGTAAACACCTGTTAAAAAACAGTCGCTACCCATCATTTCTGCATTTTCAAAGTCATACATAACCACCAACTACTGCACAGCTTCCATACCTCCTTATAAATCAACCACTAACAGCACACTAACACCATCACATGATCCAATCACAACCCATATCACACCTTCACCAAACACTCCAGCCTTCAATCAAGATCCAATGGTGTCTTGATTTGTCCTCATGAAAATTAGACTCATATGTATGTTTTATCTTAAATGTTTAGGCAAGCAAAAATAAACATATCAATACCAGTTTTGACAAACAATTAGCACGGAAGCATTATATATATGTTTTATCATAAATGTTTCTACCTCAACATGAATTAGGACCTTCACAATTTAAAGGGAGAATTGAAAAACACCTAGTAGTTAAAGAAAACTAAGAATCCTAAATTATGTTATGTAGATATTTGGATAAGAGGTTGGTTATATATAAGAAAAGATAACCATCACTTTTACCGTGTCTTTTCAAATAAAATGCTATATTTTCTATGTGTTTTCTTCTAAATTCTTTTCATGCCATTAGTTATCCTAGTTATTTTTTCAAGCTTTGTTTTCTACCTCTAAAAATAAGAGACTCGTCATCTTGGCTATTCACGAAAAAAAATTCGATGTCTACCCCTAAAAATAAGAGACTCGTTGATTAGGCTATTCATGAAAATTTGACTCATCGACTTATCCATTAATAAAAATTTGACTCATTGACTTGTTCATTCATGAAAAATTCAACATTCATTTCTAAATATAGAAGACTCGTTGATATAATTTTTATTATTGTTTAAAAAATAAATATTTACACACACATGCATATAGAAAAAGGAACACACCACATTTTTTATGAAATGATAATGATGCTATTACAATGAAATTAAAAAAAAATGCACAAATGAATGAAAAGTAGCCCATTTTTAAAAAATGAATCTTTACACATGCAAGTGTTTGTAAAAAATATGACAGAACAATTTTATAAAATAAATATAACACTATTGCATATCTTGTAAAAATAAAATAAAATAATACATAAGTGAAAAGTTGTTGATTTTCAAGAACGAATTGTTTCACACACATGCATACATAAAAGTGCAATGACATGGTTTATGAAATGAATCTAACACTATTGCAAAGCTAGTAAAAATAAAATAAAAGCCAAATAAAATAAAATAAAATGCATGAGTGAAAGGTTGCAGATTTTAAAAATGATTTTTTATATGTTTATACGTTCGTGAAAATGAGAACATGTAGTTTTATGAAATGAAATTAACATGATTATGAAGTCAATAGAAATAAAATTAGAAAAAGGCAAAGAGAATAGTGTCATGCATGCAAAACCATAGTATAAAAAGAAAAGAGGGGAAAGAGGTTGTGGCTTACTTTAAAGGTGGTTTTAGAGACGTGAAAAGCTTTCATGGTAGTTGTCGGTGGTTTTTGGTGGCGAAGATTGTAGTGGTAGGGTAATGGAGAGGTTTTTGATGGCTTTCTCTCCTAACTTTGGGTTTCTCTTATTTTTGTTTCTTTCTCTTTCTATTTTCTTCCTCATTCTATTCTCCTACCTACTAGCTCGAAACTACCATTTTTTAGCTCGAAACTCTTTTATTTCTTCTTCTCTCTCTCTTTTTGTATTTTCTCTCTAGCTCGTGTCCTTTTTTCTCTTACTTTTCTTGTCTATTTATAGGCAATGAGGAAGATCCTAGAACTTGTCTTGATGGAATCATAATGGTCATTGGTTTCTTTGAGTTAGTCTCAATCATCCACCATAGATGTACCCTATAGCCATGCATGGTTAAGTTGGCTTTTTTGCACTAGTTTCATAGTGAACTCAGAGGTTATAACGTAAATTTTTATTTTACTGAATATGGAGTACATATGTAGAGGAGGAGGATGGTATGTTGTCTGTTATCTTTGGGAGGTGTGGGAGAGAGAAAGAAAAGTATAAAAAATCGAGTCAAAAGACATGAAAATTAAAAGGGTGTAGGTTATATTATGCATAGGGAAGAAGAAGTATTGTTCATGCATACCTAAAACGACATCATATTAGGCTTTTTTTTTTTAATTGTTAAGTGAAATAACGTCGTTTTGGTCAAAATATGCCATTTCATTTTATTTTTTTTTAAACAACATCATTTTAAAATAAATGCAAATTTTTAGTTTTTCAAAGCAATTCACATTTTCTTGTTTCGTCGTTGGATTTTTAATTTATATTTTTAGCCAATTTCAATATTTTTCTCAAAATTTCTTTTAATTTAGTCTCTAATTTCACATTTTTACAGCCCTTTTATTTTTGTCTTCTCTAGTTTGGTCCTTGAACTTTTTTTTTTATAGTTGCACCTTTTTTCTTTCAATTTCCTCTCAATTTCACCCTAAATGCATTTAAAATGGTCCCTTGATTATGGTGTCTTTTTTAATCCAGTCATTGGCTTTTCAATTTTCAATTTCAAGCCAATTTCAAACTTTTTTCTCGATTACTTTTATTTTCTTTATTCAATACTTAACTTTTCATTTTTAGCTAATTTCAAAATTTTTCTTTCAATTTCTTCTAAATCTAACATTGATTGCATTACAAACAGCCTCTTGATTTTTATGTCTTTTTCAATTCAGTCATTGGTTTTTTAATTTTTAATTTTTAGACAATTTCAAACTTTTTCTCAATTGTTTTCATAATTTCATCCCTAATTGAAATTTTCTTCAATTCCTTTTCTTTTCCTTTTTTTTATAGTATTTTTTCTATTTTTCTTTCTTTTTCAATCACAATTTTATTTTGGAACATTGTTTGGGAAATTATGACTTGAAAACTTTTTTTTGGATGATTTTTTTTTTGTTTTTTGAGGGGGTTAAAATCGGGTTATAACAATTAAAAAATTATAAAGTAGTTTATCTTAAGTAAGATGCTTTAGAGTGATTTTATTTTTTCTTTTTACATAACCGGCCCCTTACCTCTTGTAAATAATGAAGACTATTTCAAAAGGTTTTTATCCCACATTGAAAAAATAAAATTTTTATATAGTGTTTATATAATGAACTTTGATATGAGATAGTAACCAACAAGGAAAGAATAATGGACTTGTGCGCATAAGGTTTAGTCGCCATGAGAAAAACCTTTGATTACCCCCCTCCCCACGCGTGAGGCAAAATTTATACTTTCTGAACTTTTTGTCTAATGAAACAACAATTTTTTAAACAGATGAAATTAATTTTCTAACAGTCATAAAATCTTAACAACTCTTTTATTTAAAACTTTTTTAACAGTTCCAACTCTTTAATTCCCTAACAACTCTTTTATTTTTTGTAATTGTTATTACAACTCTTTAATTTTCTAATTTATTTTCTGTCTAATTGTTACATGTTAGCAACCTATATATACCAAGCACTCTTACAGCCAAAGAGTGCTAGAAAAAAACCATAGTATTATTTTTCTGTGTTTGCTAGGCTTGATGATATTTCCTTTTGATCTTGGTCTGGTTGTTTCTATAACCCTCATTTTAGAGGAGGAACTTGTTGAATCTTGGAGGATAGCCTTGTGTTGAAGAAATATCTTTAAAGACAATGTTTGTACACGCCTCAAGTTATATTTTGTTTATGTTATTTATTGTATTTTCTCACAACATGACCTACAACCTTTAAAGACTAGTTAGGGTTCATAGTTATCATATATATATATATATAATTGTTTTTGTACTTTATTTCATGCAATTCTCTCTCATGTCTAGATTGGATATGGACTAGTGTCTGTATACTCACTACACAAAACTTTTAATTTGCACATACATTGCTTTATGTTGTACTAGAAAACTATCGGTGTTTTGATTAGTCATTAACCCGAGAAACACTCGTGAAACTACCAAACTTTTATGAATAGTTTTCTCGGTCAAAATTGGTAAAGTGATAGTGCTTCATCCTGGTTAATACTTTTTCCAACATGTAGGCCTTGATTTATCCCATTACAGCTTGTTAACAGAGTAGCGAGGGACTCTTTTGAGGTGAATTGAGATAGCTAACTTACCCTTACATATAATGACTAAAACATTTCCTTAGGATGCCTCTTTATATCATTGTATCTAATAATTTATTTTTAGGTTATTTCTATAAATATTAATATTTAGGCTGAGTATTTAAAGTTTCTTTATAGAAAGAGAGAAACAGATACAAAGGTAATAAATCTAGTGTGCATATCTTGAATACTTTTATGTGGCTTCATTTTAAAAAGTTTGCATTCTCTAGCAAAACTTATCAACTTAGAGTCTTTAATTTAACTAGTTCTTTCATGTGTAATTTATAAGTCTTTTTGCATTTCTTAATCCTAGTGAACTCCATATGGTTAAGAGCATAAAAGAATGTATCATGGCCTTAGCATTGTAACTATGCCTTTTCTTACCATCACACTAACTTATAGGTGTTGGAATAACCTTACCATTAGAGTCAATCTTTGTGGTTCAAATATAATCATTCTCAACAATATCCCACAACTCAATACAATTGACTCTAGAAAAGTTTGCATTCTAACTTTCTAATTAGTATAATTATTACCTTTAAAATAGGGAGCCCTAGTTAAACATTGACCCTCTGATGTCGTGATATTTTTCTCCTAGGTGATTAAACCTCAAATAAGGAGTCCAAGCTTTGATAACAATTAAAAGACTTAAATAGCCTAAAAGGGGAGTGAATTAGGACTTTATCTAAGTTTATAAAACTTTAAAAAATTGATGTCCAATTAAACCAAGATAGCCAAAATACCTAAGCAATATCAATGAGCATCAATTTAAAAAGATAATGATAGCGAGAGAAACACCAATTTTTATAATGGTTTGGATGATCACCTACTCCACTCATTGAACCTTCATTCAAGCATTCATTATCATATACAATCTTTTTAGAAGGTGAAAGGACCTTTACACAATTCTTTTCATAGGTCAAATATTGAAAACCTTTCCTAATCCTTTTTTTAGGTTCAAGATATAACATAATTCTTTTTTGAACTCAAGATCAAACTAAATCATATTACAGGGTTATGATCAAACCTTACTCAATCTTTTTATGGGCTTAAGATTAAACCCAATTCTTTTATTAGCTCAAGACCAGACCTGATCCTTTTACGAGCTTAAAATCAAACCTATCACCTAATCTTTTTACAAGCTAAAGATTATAAAACCTTACATACAATATTTTTCAAGGATCAAGATTAAAAAACCTCTAATATAATCTTTTTCAAGGATCAATAATGAAAACCTCTTTTTAGCTTACACCTAAAGGATAAACCCAAATGGTTCAAGTGTCACTTACACTTTTACAATTTGTTTATTTCTCGTAAAAGAATATTCACACTTTATATAAGAGAAGATTATAAAAATTAACCCCAAGTCCTTACAGAAATGTAATCTAACCCATAAATGTGAAATATTGATTTAATTTAATATGGAATTTAAAGCTTTAAGAGAATAAAGTGAGCAATAAAAGCTTTTAAAGTATCAAGTATGTAAGATTGTAAAATAGTAGGAGTGTGAGAGAGATCTTACATGAAAATCAATTAGGTATTTATAAGAAAATCCTAACAACTAGCCATTACTCACAAACAAAAAATAAGAGAAAAAACATGCTCTTCCAAATATTTTTCCCAAGTGTTAGAAATGGCTAGGAGGAGAAGTTTGAGAGAGAAAGAATTGTTGCAAGAATAAAAAGAGTATTAAGCATACTTTTATCATAATTACAAGTTTTCTATTTTAGCTAATAAAAAATAAAAGGTATAAAACCCATGTTATAAGATTTTTAGATAAGAAGTGGATATTAAAATACTTTATAGTGTAAGAGCACATAATAAATATAATTCTCGTCATTTACGTGAAAATACCAAAATATATTGTCATAACTCAATCTTGATCCCCCAGAAATTGTTTTATAAAAAAAAAATACATTTTATTTTTTATTCAAAAAAATAATAAAAAACCCAAAAATATTTTTGGGACATAAGGAGATAAGCCCTCCAGCTGCAATTGACCAAAATAACTAGACTAAGATACTTTGACACGATGGGCTGAAGAAAGACTTAATAGAAAGAAAGTGGAGGTTGAAATCCAACTTGACTAAAATTGAAAGAATTAATTAAGTTTAAGGGCTTAATTAAACTTTTAATAGGTTTAATTAGCTTAATTAAAGATTTAATTGAAGAGAAATTAAGTTTAAAAGTCAATTTGGCCAGAATCAAAAGAATTAATTAGGTTTAAGGACCTAATTTAACTTTTAATAGGTTTTATGGATTCAATCAAGGACTAAATTGAAGATAAATCAAGTTTGGAAGCCTAATTTTGATCAATTTGCAAAGATTAAAAGATTAGGGGCACAATTAAAACTTGGAAAGGCTAAATTGATGCAATCAGGGTTCAATTGAAAGAAATTTAAAGATTAAAGGCTTATTGAGGGCTAAGTTGAAGAATTTCAAAACCAATAACCAAAGTAAATAAGGCTTGTGAGTTCAGGGACTAAAATTAATTAAATAAAAGGTCTACTTGAAAGTCTGATAATTAATAGGGGTGAAATTACATAATATGCAAACCAAGAACAAAAGGGCAAAACACAATCAAATTAAAGGATTGGTTATCCACCACTCGACTTAGAAACATCTCCTCTACAAGGACTAGTTATCCTCATCACATGTTTATACATTATTTAGCTTAATGAACTCGACAATATCTTGTCCTTAATCAGCCACCTCTGTATTGGTAGATTCAAGTTAATCGAGAGCTTACCTTCCAATCAATAAATGTGGAGTTTTAGACCTTTAAATCAAGTGTGGTTCGTTCCTAATGACAAATTTATATCCCCTCTATAAGGTTTAGGTCAAAAAATAATACGTTTATGACTTAATCTCCACAATGATCTTGACAAAATACCTAACTCAATCATCTATGACTGAAGAAAAACACACCATAATAGAAAAGACTCAACGACTATTTTCTTATGTGTGATTTTAGTTTGCTAAAAGACAAAAGGGGACCAGGCACCACCTATTTCAGAGAGGAAGGTTTTGAAAAAGAAAGAATAAAAATCTTTCATAACAACTTCTTGGAAAAAACCATCATGGTGTTGAAATTTTTTGTTTTATTTTTCTTATAAAAGAGCATCTACTCTTGAGTAGAGAAGGGGGATTTTTGGAAAAAAGAAACAGAAAAAGAAAAAGAGAAAGCTTAGAGAAAATTAAACACTAAAGTTTCGTGATATAAAGGCCATAAAATATTGATAAGAAATGAAAGGAAAAAAGTAGAAGGTAGAGCTTGTGAGTCCAAGATTGGAAGCAGAAATACTAGAGATCTAAAGCTTGAATAAGGAGAAAGAAATTTGAAGTAAAGGAGGCAACATTGTTAAACAAGGTATATCTTTAACTTTGATGAGGAGGTGTAGCTTAATGAACACACCCATCCCCCCTCTATTTTATCTTTTAAATTCCTATTTAAAATGTTTATTATGCATCCATTATAGTCATTTGTTAGTTTAAATGACATGAATGTTTGTTTTAAAGAGTTTAATCATACCTTAAAAATTAGCTTGTACCAAAAATAATGGTATCTTTAATTATAGCCCCTATGGTATGTAAAATATATCTCTTCTCACCATCCTCGTAGTGTATGAGATAAATGCATGCATTTCGATTAAGGTTGTATTCTATGGTTACAATTCTACCATATATGTATTTTTCTTTCTATCAAAAATCGATTTTACAGTATAGACGTTTATGACTCCCTCTCTATCCTTTGCGGTAATGATTCTTCTGGCATTACAGCCTTTACCATAACAATGTTGCCCATAAATCAAATTATTTCGTGTATTGGATTTCACTTGACTGTCTACGGCTTCATTGAGTGTGCTCGGGGTAAAAGTTTTGTATAAATGTATCGTCATGTTGTTAAGTATTTTGATTTAAGTTCTTTTCTTTCTAAGAGGTGGAATAGAATAACCTGGTTGAAGTGTAATGATCATACGTCTATAATGCATTGTATGTCTCATAATAGGTCTCATTCTTCTACCCTTTCCCGGGAGTCGATAGATATTCATAGCTATTACCTTGACATTAGAGAAGAGTTCGACCCTATGCTTTATTTTTGTCCTAGTTGATCCTGATTCGATATTAGAAGTATATTGATTTTTCAATAATTACCGAATACTTTTATTTGTAACTATTGCGATTCCACCCATAAATCTATTTTCTTCCGTATGAGTTCTAGTCTCAATAAGACTAGTTCCTACTGTTCATATGTTATGATATGAATATACCACACCAATTTGTTATGTATGGATGATGAGATTGCATTTATACAAAGCTAATTCCAATAGATTTATTAGAGGGTCCTATTGGCGTGCATCTAGTAGGAATTGAACCTACGAATTCGCCAGTTATGAGTTAGGCGTTTTAACTATTTAACCATAGATGCTTAGCGGGGATCCTCGCACATGGTGAATAACAAAATTCCAATTGAAATAAAATATTTATGATAAATCAATGCAATTTAAATTTAGGAGGAATCAATGAAATGATGTCAATTCAAATCCTAGATTTTCAAATTGAGAGAGATCAAGAATTCTCACTATTTCTTAGATTCATGGACCCAATTCAATTTAGTGGGATCTTTCATTCACATTTTTTTTCCATCAAGAACGTTTTATAAAACTCTTGGACTCCTGAATTTGAAGTATCATATTTTCACGCAATTCACAAGGTTCAACAAGCAATTGATATTTCACTATCGGTGTAGTACTATTTGTAGTAGTGGTACTTATATATCGTATTAACAATCGAAAGATGGTCGAAAGAAAAACTCTCTATTTGGCAAGCTTCTTCTTATACCTATAAATTCCATTGAACCCAGAAATGATACATTGGAAGAATCCTTTAAGATAATATTTCAATATGTATGCCCATGTATTATATATATATAGGGTTATACTTTACTTTATCTTTTTTTTTTGTCATAACCCATTTTTGGGTTATTCTCCAATTTACATTTTTTTCTCTCTTAAAAAAACAAAAAATAAAAAATATTATCAAAAAATATAACAGTAAAAAGAGGATGCCAGAATGCTCAGAAAATGGTCAAGAATTGGTTGAGGAGGTTCAAAAATACGAAGATTGAAATTTGACGGTATATCATTGACCGATGAGAGCCATGTTGATGAAGAACATCCCTAAACTGCAAAAGGCGCGTAAATAGGAGGGCTGACATTGACTACATCAGGGACCAAATTGAAGAAAATTAGAAGTTGTTGATCAATTGAGGGTCGAATTGCATAAATCAGAAACCAAGAACCAAAGTGAAAAGGCGGCCAACTTCAAGGCCGACTGTTAATCTTGGTAGGGATGTGATTGAATTGATCAAAATTTTCAATTAAGGCCTCGATTGAAAAAATCACAAATTGAGGACTGATGTGTACTTTGACATAAGTTTGGCGTCGTTTTCATTTAAATGAAACAGCACGTTTTGGTCAAAACAACACCGTTTCATACACTGTTAAAAAAAACCCAAAACAGAGTCGTTTTGAACGATACTATAGCCTTTCTTCTTCCCCTGGACGTGCAGAAAATAGGGGAATAAGAAAGTTTTGTTCCCCTGTTTCTCACAGCCTTCTCTTCCCCCAAGGACCCAAAAAGACGCCGAAAAAACACCCCACTTGCCTAAATATTGACCGGTGGCCTACCACGAACGCAAAAAAACAGAGGGGACAAGCCCTTAGGCGGCGCTGGGGCAGCTGCACAGAGGCCGCCCCAACCGCCCTTCCCTGTCCCCTGACCAAACAGAGGCAGGCCATTTCACCGCCCTTCTCTTCCTATTAATACAGAGGCAGAGAAGAGGCAAAAAAAAAATAAGGGAAAAAAGCAGAAGAGGAGAACCAGAAAAGAAGAAGAAGAAAGAGAGAAAAAAAAAAGAGAAAAAAAAGGAGAAGGCAAAGGTACGGGCAGAGGGGGAGGATGACCACCTTCAACCCAGCAGTGTCACTGTTGCGCCTCCTCTCCATCGCCACCAGCAGCAGCAGCTCGTCGAGCAAAAGAAGAAAAGAAAAGAAAAAAAATAGAGGCTCTCGCCTCTGCACAATGAAGAAAAAGAAGTCAGCAGCGCGCCAACGTGCCCCCAGCCACCACTAGCAGCGTCGTTACAACCACCACCGCCAACAGCACCGCCTCGACGCCACCACAGGTCGACCTTCTTTGCAACCGTCATCATCCCTGCCACGCCTCTACTGTTCACGTAGCATGTGAACAGTGGAGAGCACTGTTCAGATGGGCTGGGTTTATGGTTGGGCTGGGTTCAGCCCAGCCCATACATTTGGGCAAGGTCCGGCCCATTTCAAAAAAATTAAAGAAAAAATATTTTTTCAATATTTGTGATTTCCCCACTTTTTGATCTATGCCTTTTTTTGCTTAATATCAGTCTGTATTTTACGTTGTAAAAATATAAATTTGGTATTAACATACCCGGTTTTCATCAACTTTTGAAAAATTAAAAAATTTAAAAAGAAAAAAGAAAAAATGTTTTGTGCATACAGCCAAGTATCTCAAAGCTAAAAAATCATATTGTGTTTTCCATACACCAAAAAAGAGATATTTTAGCATATATTTTAGCTTTAATAACCAGTTTATTAAAGTCACGAGAACGTTGGCCAAAATTTCAAAAAACAACAAAAAAAAATTTTTGTGTCTTTTAGTATCCGGGGTACGACCTTACACATAAGACGCATTCCGGATATCAATTTCTTTTTGTGGACACTAGAATGGTTAGCCTTTTACCCATAAGATAAAGAACCTCCTTATTGTGGAGGGTTTTTTCTTGAACCCTTAAAACTGACCAAAGACTAGAAAACGCAACAAAACCTTAGATTTTATCAGACATTAAAACAATGCAGCATACCTTAGATAAGGTGTAATTGGGGTGTTAATACCTTCCTTTTACGCAACCAGTCTCTGTATCTGATCTCTGAGACCAGTTAGGGTTCCTAGTGACCAAAATAGTAGGTGGCGACTCTCATTCCTTTTTTCCATGGAAAAAGACAAGAATTCATTGTCTTACCATATTTACCTAGACAGACGACACACCTGAGGGTTGAACGATCGTCGCGACGTCGTGCGCACACGTGTGACACTTTTTTCTGGAATTTCTAGAATTTTAACTTTAATAGAATGATTCTTTTATTTAATAGAAGGATTCATTTACTTGACTAATGCAACGTAGTCAACTCTATTTGTTAGAACAACTTTCATTGAGTCTCTGCACCTATCCTTTTGTATTCTTGTTCTGTCTTTATGAACCTTTGTTCGTTTTTTTGTTTGTTTTTGAAAAATAGGATTTAGCGTAGGATTACCCCTTTTTTTCCAGGGTTTCTATGAATTTAAAATTTATCACTTAGTAAGTTTCCATACCAAGGCTCAATCCAATTACATCTGTAGCGTCTACCAATTTCTCTATATCCCCTTTTTGTTTTGTGTTTTGAGATTCAGATCTTATTATTATGTTATTATGTCATTCCTTTTTTCTTTCATTTCTATTCTAATAGAACTGTCAAAGTCATTAGATACTGATTCCTATATTCCTGGAAAAGTGTTTCCTCTTATTTTAATATTTTATTTGATTTCTTGTCTAGTCTCTTTCATATCGTGATGAGGTTAAGGATGAATTGTGAGTTGTCCTCTCAATCTGATGACCTCCTCAGAAAGCAAATGTATATGCTCAACCATCTTCTCAATCTGGGGTTGGACAGACTTACCAGCAGCAATGTGGGCATCCATGATATGCCCTAGTGTGTGTGGATCGGCCATGGTGGTGTGCTAGATAAAACCGCACGTCAAAGTTTACTTTCTTGCTGAAGAAGTAATTAGCTTTTTGTAAGGTCCCCACAAATGATGCCAATTGATGAGGTTATAAAAATCACAGGGGATATTCTCGGATTAATTATTCCTAGAAATTCTTATACATCATTTATGGTGAGTTCTATGACCTCCACTTCAAGACTACGTAGGCTTCTCTTTTGGCAAATCTCTTAGGGGGATATAAAACTCTTCTAGAATAAATGCCTACACAAAATCCCCTGGGATATTGATAGGAGACCCTCTGAAGATCAAGTCAGTACTATGAATATTTATGTAAAAAAAACAACATTAATGAAGATATTAATAAGCTTTATGAAGATTGAGAAAAGGTTGGGGAAGAAGATCTAGAGGTGAAGGGAAAAAGTTGAAAATGTGTTTATGTCTTTGGATGTCTCTCTCATTTCCTGTATATTGCCATTTTCTTTTATATTACCTGATTTGAACTGCCTTATACAACGTAGAAATGGTAGAAAAGTAATCTGGTATGATTGAAATAATATTATCTCATTACTCCTACCATCACATTTAATTAATGTAAGTATGAACTGCTTGTTCGTATTTAATGGGATTATGATAGGTATCATAATTATCAACCCAGACTCAGGGTATGGAAGGCTCAGTGTAAAGTGACCCTTCAACCGCGCACTTAACCTGAGGAACGTTGGGTACAACTCACACCCTGAGTCTAGAAGGAATCGGGTAAAGCTCGTGATTGCACCCAAGAATAGTCAGGAACGATGGTGCCACAACCTAACATGGAGTTGGGCATAATCATGTCCCTAACCTAACATAAAGTTAGGCACGGACACTTCCAAACACAACATAAAGTTGGGTCCAAACACAACATAAAGTTGAGTACAGGTACGTCCCTAGCCTAACAGAAAATTGGACACAGTCATGCTCCTACCCAACTTAGAGTTGAGCACTGAGAAGGACATAATCTCATCTTGGATTATGACTTTCTTGTGTTAGCTTTTAAATGATGTAGGTTTATAGAAACAATGACCCATCAAAATCAATAACAAAAATATAAACAAACACTGTAGATTGTAATCCTAATTGATGTGGGAAAACAGTGTTTTCCCACATACTTTTAGCTTTATACTTAATACTTAATTAATATAATATAATATTTATATATACTCGATGATATACAATGTATAGATACAGCTGCACATGACTAGAGACCAGTGATCTGCCATGCTGACAGCATAAATAAGCCTAGACTAGAAAGAAAAAAACTTCCTAAGATTGAGATTATCTTATCAGTCTAGGGTAAACTTCTAGCTTAAAAAGAACAATATTAATTATATGCTTAGGTTACAGACCTTTTCCTCTTCCACTAACAAAATTCCGTAACTTTCAAGCCTAGCTAACTGTACAATTGACTCTTTTCTGGCACGCAGTATTTGGTTAGGAATGTCGACAAGTCTGTTCATATATACAGTTGGGATAATCATTTGCCACTTGGTTTTCAGGTGCTTGCTGCCGACTAATCATCCTCCAGGCTCCAGCTCCATGTGGTTTTTTAGATCTCTACAAAGTTTAAAACAAACACTTAAAAACATGGATCTGGCAAATCAAGTATAGTTTAAACTCACGCGATTAGGAAGTGACACTGGAAATGGAAACTGTGAACTCACATGCAGCGTGGTACACGGCAATCTGTTTGTCTGCAAATTCCCGCATGTAGCTTCAACAAGTACCATACCTTCTGACAGTGTTGACAGCCCCCAAAGGACCGAATGCTGCACTTCCTTGCATGGCAGAACAACCTTTTAATTTGGAGGCATTTTGGGTAAGAGCAGGGGTCACTACTTGTTGCTCGACAATGAGTGGCATGCATTAAAAGATTTAGCAGTTCCTTTTGTTGCTGTGCCACCAAATTAGAAAGATTTTGTTCCTTCAGCTGCGCCACCAAATTAGCAAAATGTCAAACAGAGCATTAATATTCTAAATCCATTACATGTCTGGCAATGCACGTGCACACACATGGTCCTACATCCCCTATGTATGCATGAGAAGAAATAAAATCGAACACGAAGAACTTGAATCATTTGTATTAAAACAATGGCTTAAAGACCAGTAACATGTGAGGGAGATTCATCATGCCTGAAGTGCTTCTTGATGAGCATCTACATTCTCAGTTCCATAATTAGCTGCTGGAGAGCATTGATTCAACTTATAGACATGCAAAGAACTGTCTTTCTTGTGATAGCACGCAGCACAGACATCTCTATCCAGTGTATCAGTATCCTTATGACAAATTTTGCACATTGTCCCAGCTGCTGGCAGTGTTGGATTATGAAGATTATGCAGGATCATCATTGATGAATGCTTGGCTCGGCGAAGCGTATCAAACTGATAATGATTCTTCTGACAAAGACCCAAGAAAGTATGTCTATTATCGAAATGCCAGTTTTCTAAAATAGCATCATTATCCTCAGTATCGGATGGTATCCCCTTCACTATAACCTGAAAAGAAAAGAAAAGAAAGAAATAGGTATCAATTGTGTCATCTTTGCAATTACAAATATCATCCTGTAATTTTAGCAGGGATTCTCACCTTAAAGAGTAAATGTTTTTCCTTGTTATTTAAGGAGTGCGAGTCCTCCCCATTGAGGTTTTTCTCTACAACATGGCATCTGCAAATGCGTATTGAACTACAATTAATTTCCAAGTAATAATTCCACCATTTGGTCAGACAATAGTGGGAAACAATGTTTTAAGTAAAATGACAAGCACCATCATGGTTTAAGGTGCCATTTACATTAATTACCTTTCACATAGCTGAAAATTTTTGCACTGTCGGCAAAACCATCGGCTTCCAGATAACATCACTTCATGACAATGAGTGCATACATGTTGTAAATGAACAACCATGAAGTCCTCCTTGCGACCACACATGGGACCACCCCTCAGCTGATCAAGGGAGAGAGGAAATATAACAAAAATTAAAGAATAGCATAGTTAAGTAACAAAAAAGCAATCACTCAATTAGCTTCGGAATTCATAAAAGAAACAAGTGTCAAAACAAGTAACATGTAGGCCATGCATATGCAAAATTATGCTGCTACACATTTTCCCTTCCTGTAATTCCAGTTGCTTTGGAAAATAATAGGTATAAAATCAAAGGCCAATAAAAATAGCTTAGATTTAGATGCTTGGGACGGTTGACAAACTCTAAGACGTGATCTGAAAAATTGAATTATTGCCCTAAGAAACCATATCACTATAACTAATATCATGAACTGTTAGTTTTATTATTTCAGGAGTCTAAACTATGCTTTATGATATGATTTACCTTGATAGATATAGCTTCTGCACTACAAAGTTTTCCATGTGTAAGAGATAATTGAAACAATTAAATAAGAGATGGTTCTGCTATTTTGCAATACACTTAGCACCTACCTAGTTAGATATAAGAAACAAACAAGTTTAAGCTCTCAGTTTTGCCCCATCAACTCCTAAATTATTCATTGAAACTCTTAGTTGACTATGAAGTCACAAAGATAATGATAAACTTACGATGATTGCATGAACAGAAATATCTAACAAAACAAATAGAAACAAAAAAAAAAGTATCAGTGGATTACATGATTTGTTACTAGAATAGCTTTGGTGTTACCACCAGAGGACTCTGTGTGCCCCATGGCTTTTAGAGTTCTTTTTGTCATTACTTTCTTCACCTTCCTCTCTGCATATACTCCAGTTTTCTGTTCAATGTTCTTGAGGATATCCTCCGCAGCATCATACCAGTAGCAACCATCAAAGTAAGGCAAACGAGCTGCTGTTATCTTCGAGTAAAAATGTCCAGTAGGGACAAAGAAGTGGTCATATAAATTAGTACAATTGACCACAATATTTTCTTTGGCTGCTTTTCTTAACATCAAATGATACCTGCATATTTTAGCTTAGTTTGTCAAAACATTCACTTAGAAGGGAGAAGGGAAAAAAGTCAAACAAAGCAGTGGCCATGGGGATCTGAGCAAACAAAAATCAGTGGGCCCAAGTCAAGGACAGGGTTATGTTGCTATAAAATGGTGAAACCAAAATAAAACCAGTGTGCCCCTAAACAACATTGAGAGACAGTTCAAACCACCACTACAAATGGAAATGCAAGTTAGTGACAGTGCAGGTCTATGTGGTTCAATGATTTTCATATTGAACCTTGTGGATAGAAAAAGAGCAATTTAATTCTTAGCCTTTAGATTTTTGCATCATATTCATTCTTCCATCAAAAGCAGACTAATATTTGAAACATTATGTAAACGTGTTGCACACCTAATGGATGACATCAGTGCCATTTAGATCACATAAACTAGCTTAATGGCAAATTAGGATGTGAACGGATAATAGGATTGAAACTTAATCTATGCTCAAATGTCAAGGGAATTGCACTGCCATTGAACCTGCAAATGTACACGCACACAGACAGACAAACAGACACCCACATACAGACGCGCGCGCGCGCGCGCGCGCGCGCACACACAGAGAGAGAGAGAGAGAGAGAGAGAGACCATTGTCGCAGCTTATCAGACTTTGGAGTCTTCTGGTTCTCTGGATGGCAATATAAGATATAATCTTCTCCCTTTATAGGAGGACAGGCCCATAAATAGCAGGTTGCAAAACCTCGTTTCTTGCAGTATTCAAGGTACCCTATCTGAGGATGCAAAAATAAGTAAAAATAAAAATGAGTCATTCCAGTTAATAAATAACAAATACCAAATAAGTAGTAACTGATGTGAAGTACCATACCAATATTTCATGGTAAACAAATGTACGAAGAGCTTCTCCAGTTGAAGTTTCTGTCTCCGGCCTGAAGTACTTGACAGAATCAAGATATGAAATATAAACACTGCGTTGGTTTGGCTGACTGCATTCTGAGCCAAACTCCTGGACATAAAGGCCAAAAAGGCAAACATCCACTCCTCCAATCCTCTGGAACAAAAGAATCACCTAAAAGGGAACAGAACCAGCAGTGAGGTTGTATCATAAACCACATAAACAGCCACAATACTAAAAGATAGAGAATTTACAGAAACCAAAATAAAGGAACGCTTAACATCCTTGTGCTAATGGTTATCAATATTTGCGCTTCTATGAGTTTTGGCAAATTAAGACATGAGGCATAAATTGGTAAAGACCCCTATATTTTGGGAAAGATCAAGGAAGGTCCTTGCTGTATAGTACAATTTTGGGATGCCATTATTATTTTTTGAGAGTTTAAAGAAGTTCCCAAATTGTCCAGAAAGAATTATCATGAAGAAATATTAGGCATGTGGTTAACTGTTAACTGCAACCTCTTACCTTTGATCTGTAGGGAAATTCAGCAGGGTAGTTCTCACCATGGAAGATTTCCAGAAACTTCTCTTTCACTTTCAACTGTTTGTTAACAGATAGCACCACTCTTAGAACAAGATCTTCAGCTTCTGGAACCTGGAAACCAATAGAACATATATATCAAACTAGTTCCTAGGCTAAGCTTGTAGAGCATGTATAAAAGAAACCCCATCCATTGTAAACTAAACAATAACAAAAAAATGCAAAAGAGAAAAATCAGACCTAAGCATGAACTGTCCATTACCACATAATTCTAGCAAATGTTTATCTTTACGTTCATTTTTATTTTCAAGAAAACAACACACTTAAAAGGTCCATAACATTGATCATAATAAATTAGATTTTGAAGACAGATTTGAGTGAAAAGATATAATCATAAATATCTAGTCCTTTAGAACTGTTATTTTTGTATCCATTTTCGTTCTTTAACAAAAAATTCCCATTCAAACCCACAAATGCTTGCTCTTTTAGAAGCTTAAATTATATGAAGGAATCAAATTAAATATGGGTCAATTCATATTTAATTGCATTGCTTTCTATTCATATTCTGAGACCTACAATGGACAACCAGTTCACAATTTATCAACTATTTATGCACAACAAGGCACATAAAAACAGAGTATCCTTGTAAAAATTTGCATCTGAGAACTAACCTCGTCAATGTTCATTCCCATAAACTTTGCTCTTTCTTCTCTCTCTTGATTAAGACGCCTAAAAAGTCTTTCTTCTATGAAATCACTCAAGTTGGTACGAGGCAGATCTTTTGCACCAAAAATAGCAGCCTTAGTTGATGGCATGTACTCCTCGCTTTTCATTTCTTTCAAGCAGCATTTGGGACAGATGTACTCAGCTTTTCCTTCCATATCTCTTTTATCGTTGAACAGAGCACATATCTGGTGTTGCCACCTTTTACATTTATCACACTCGACCCACTACAAGAGCACAGCAGACTTAAGAGCAGGTCCCTTGTAAATGAACAGATTTAACAAAATAAACTTATTATGCTTAGCTTACGGGTTCGTCAGTTGCCTCGTCATTCTTTCTTTTGTGAAGCTTTTCCTTGAGAATGGTAATTCCATAGAATGTGATCTTCTTAGGTGGAGAACTCTTAAAGCATAAGGAACAAAAGCAAGGCTGCGTGCCATTTTCATCTGATGAGGTGTAATAAATCACCCCCCGCTTGATACGAGCACCACAACACGAGCAATATATAGGCACTGGGGCAAACCAAAGCTTATCTTCTGCACATAACTGGCATCGATTCTCGTTGACATGATTTATTATTTTGTCTTCTTCATTTGATTTTCTCTAAAAGAAGATGCACAAATGTGTTTAGTGTTCATCAAAAAGAGTATGAACACACAGCTACACACATTGGATATCCTCAAGTCAGCAGACAATATAAATAGATAATTGTAATAACAAAATGAGAAAAAGAAGAGCAAATGTTGAACTCCAGGTGAGAAGCTACATGTTTTCTAGGAAATAATATATGAACACACAACTTCACACATTGGATACAGACTCAAGCTTTTGCCCAAGTAGATCTGCAGCTACTTAGACTTCAGATCCAATCTACTTAACTTCCATGACATTTTTTTCCTGCTTGATTGATCAAATTTATAAAGGTTACACCAAAGCATATATATCACTGGACTCCCTAGTTTCCATTCATATCAAAAGGCTCATAGTAACGGTGATTGGCACATGGTCTGTTGTTTATTTACATAACTTCCCATTTTTAACACAACTATTTTCACTCTTAGAGGATTGACTGAAGACACCAAGTAAAATCTCTGCTCATTTGCAATAATGACCTAAGCTACAATGTAAAGGAAAAGAAACAACAAGAAAAACAAAGTGAGCAAAACAGTTGCGAGCACTCAGAAGCAATATGGTAACCTCTTATCATAATTCATGGCCCCGTCTAGAAAACATCAGAAAGAAGATTCTGTAGCTAGGCCCAGATAGCTGGGAAAGGTTCAATTAAAAGGATATGTTCATTTGTTTCGCTCTTTCTCTTCTGTGCATGTTTTTTGCATTCAAATAACTCACTCAGAGAGGTTAAGCAAGATTTCCGAATTAAGCCGATATGATATGTTAATCTTTCAATTTCAGCATCAAGATGAAACATCTACAGAAAAAATGTGCTTCTAGTCTCTAAAGATTAATATATATATATATATATATATATAGTAATGCTGATGTATTCACCTGGCACATCGACTGCTCAAGACTGGACATGTGTCCTTCTATCTGTTCTGGTGTGAAAAAATCAATTAAGGAAGCACCTCTCATCTTTGAACTTTCTGATTTCATTCCATCTTCATGTTCAGCAACTGTTGCATTTAGCTCATGCTCTATAGCTGGTTTGGCTAAATGAAATTTAGATATGACTTGGATCGCCTCCTTGTTAAAAGCAGCACCAACCTCTTCAGAGACAATAGGCATACAATTATTCATCAATTGGTTGCAGTCACCTTTCATAACATCTGCAACTCCACTAGAACTTCTGGAGTCCATCTCTCCTGAACTACAACCAACAATGTGCTCCTTAAAAGGAGCAGAAACACTCTCACAAATCAATCTGGGATAACTATCTGCAGCTTTGCTCCTGATCTGATCAGAGCTTGTAGGATTTTCCATGGAATTCATCAGTGATTCATTATTCACCCCAAGAAAATCAGAATTAATAGATACAGGAGATTCAGGCAATTGCTTCAATGGCAGGGGTCCTCCAAGACCATCAGATTGAACCAAGAATGGAGCAACCACAGATGCGATTCCATCTCCAGATGAAAAGTAATAAGAATATTTTTCCATCTTCTGACACTTTGAAGGAGGCATTTTGTCTCCTGAACAGCAAGATCCATAACCACTAGAATCTGTATCAATGATCTCCCGTTTATGACCACTCTTCACCTCTTTAGAGTTCTGACCAAGTTTATCAGTTTTACACAGAATTCGGCTAGGAGCACATACAAGGCAATCAGTGTGGAGGCAGTTATCAAAATGCAATAACAGTGGGCGAAGACTTTCACAATAGCACTTGCTATTGTCACACACTGTTGAATGGAAATGCTTAAGGAAAGAATCTAGGCAGTCCACCATTGGGATCGTTGATCTCTTGGAATTGACATAAGCAGCTAAGACCTTTTCTCTTGAAGAAAAAAATGGCAGGTTATTTAAATTTGCCACTTTTTGAAGAGGTGCAGAACTTTTTGAAGGCACATGAACCCCGTGTGATTGTTCTGAAGGGAGCGGGAGCTGAGAATGCATAGATTTATGTCCAGATGTTGGCCTGCAAGACTTATTGTGATCCTTTAAGTGACTTGGTACTTTGACCTCCAATGCCTTATTAAACTGTCCATATAACTGACAAGACTGCTGCTGGGTCTGTTCTAATACTTGTGCTCTAGATTCCAGTAGCTTATCAGGAGTTGAATTTGTTATGCCAAACCTTGTGCTGGAACTTGGTAGAATGCTTGAGACTCCAGAGTAATCTGGGATCTGCAGAATTGAATTTGAATACTCCAAGCATTCACCTAAAGTGGACAAAGGCATACCATAATGGTTCTCATTTTTTGTCAAGCTTCCAAGTTTCACCAAATTCAAGTTGCCTGACACAAATGGTTGAACTCATGAGCACAAAGTGATGACCAAAACATACAAAAGAACGAGCAAAACAATAGCTAGAGATCTGATAGGAATGCCACATAAAAGATAAACACAAGCATGTTGATACAAACAAAGAACGGGGCGTATGCCAACATGGAAAAAAAATCTCAAAGTAACAGGATGACAGGAAAGAATCAAACACACCAGGACATCACCAAATCACAAAGTTGGAAGCCCTATTCGTGAAATGCCAGATTATAGTGATAAAAGCTTGTACCATATTGCAAATGTGATCATGTTGTATTAATATGACATGGGCAATACAAGTCCATTTCTCCTTGATCCATTAAGAGAACCAATAACTAAGGATATTTCACATTGGACTTGCCAAGAGCTAAACAAAAGTTTTGAAAAGCATCATCAGCCACAATCATACTTTAAGACCTTGAAGAAACAAGTAAAAAGAAAAGCAGAGCGACCAAGAATAACCACAGTTTAGAATAACCAAAGCAAGGAATAAAGAAAACATACTGAAGTGTGACTTAGATTTTGCATAAACTGGTGTGCAAGCACAAGTTGTCCGTCATTCACCACTTACTCAATATTTATAAATTCCAATAAATGACTCGCTATTACAGAATTGCATAAAGTAATACTATGTGCAGCAATTACCTCAACTAAGGTATAAAATATTCTTTTAAAAAACTAAGACTTCTTAGTTGAAATGCAGATAAACATACTTTGATCAAAATGTTGCTGCTGAAAAATGTCTTTGAAGGCCTCAAGATGATATGGATGATCTCCTTGAGAAAAAACTGGTCCACTGTCAAAAGTTCCAGTTTCGGGAAACCCATCGCCACAAGAGATAGTGGTGATGGACGAATTTATATCAGGAGAGGAATCCATCTCATTACCGATCTGCTTTGAGGCCACAGTGAAAGCATTGTACATACTTGTGGTTCCTAGATTAAATTCGTTGTTAAATAATCCTATGGAAAAGAAATTGCATTGTGAGACATAAAAGTAGAGTATCCATTTTCTCAGTAAGTCCTATAAAAATGGATGGATTGCTCACCTTTTTGGAAGCCAAAATGATCCTGTTCTTCAGCCCCCATCAGATTATAATTATTGTTGCCAATGATGGGGTAACTATTGAAAATAGGGTTTCCTTCATCTGAACTGCACCTCTGAGTCAAACCCAAAGTTTGCATTGCTGTCAATTTGGATCCTTGCTGACCACAATTTGCATCATTGTGTTGCTGTAGGATTAAACTTTGTAATCTATTTCTCAGAGTGTCCAGATTGATATATTCCTCCTACAAAGGCGCACAAATACAAATGATGTCACTTTAATGCTCTCGAAAAATAAGCAGTGCAAGCCTAACTGATTCTTCATTTTTTTCAAGTACTACAAATCCCACATTCAGTTTTTCCCTTCATAAGATCACTTTAGTATTAACCATAGACAATTTCATTTCAAAGAGTAACTCAAAACAGCAAGAATTTTCAAAATAATCTAAAATGCAGCAACGGTAACAACAACAACCCATCTTTAAACCTCAACAAAACCAAAACCAAAAACAAACAGACATATAAAACCATCTTAACATCACTTAATCATAGAAAAGATAACAAGAAATTACCTCAGAAACAGCCTTAAAAAACAACTGGTTCTCTAACACGTTAACATAATCCCATCCTTGTAATTGCAATTGATAATTCCTATCCTTTTCGAGAATCTCAACGCTAAAAAAAACAAATTCAGCATCTCACATACAATAAACAAACACAAAATTAAATGAAAAACAAAATTAAAAATAAATACGAAACTTACATGTTGTTTCTAACTAAACCCCGAAAAAAATCAATGTTAGGGTCTTTCCGCCAATCATCCAAAAGACTATTCAGTGAACTTGAATTGGAAAAGCAATGAGCTTTAAGGTTATTAAAATCACTGCCTTCCAAATTATATCTCCTTGTCAACATCTTTAATTAATTAGGGTTTCCTCTCCTGCTGCAAATTCAAAAGAAACACATTATCATTTACAAGCACCATCAATTCAGAAAAGAAAAAAAACAATAAAACCCTCATTTCGATAATGTCGGTCGGTGATTAAGAACCGGCTGAACAGCTCAGAAAAAGGTCAAATTAATTACCAGGAATCAGAGAAAAAATCAATCATGATCAATAAAAGAGAAAAACGATTGGAATTGAATAAGAGAGAAGAATCGGAGTTGAAAACCCTAGAAATTGAAAAGGCCGTGGTTGTCCCTACAGGGACACTTACCAGCGAGGGTTTTTGAAAAGGGAAAGCAGATGCATGTGCGGGTCGGTGTTAGGGTTGTTTTCGTCTTTTTAAAAGAAGCTGGTTTTTGTGTTAAAATAGATTAATAATGTCTCCTATCCCTCTTTATATTTAACGTCAGAAATAGAAAGAAAATCCGTTTTTTTTTCCTAGGTTTGGATTTTATTATTCGTGTCAGGTCCGGATTTTAAAATAATTTTTAATAATTATATACTGTTTTTTTTTCTCTTTTTATTTTGGAGATGTCCAGGTTAAATATAATTATAACAAGAGCTATTTTTACAAAAGAAATCACTATAGATGAAGAGATTTTTTATTATAAATTATAAAAGTAATTTTATTTAGGGATGATCATTTTCGGTTTGGTTTGGTTTTTATCCAAAAAAAAAGTAACCAAATTAAAATTAAAAAAAAAAAACCAAAGTCGGTTCAAATCGACCGGTTTCGGTTCGGTTGGGTTTTTTAGAACAAAAACCGATTCAAACCGATTTTTCCTATTTAACTCGGTTTTTTTTTATTTTTTTCCGTTTGGGTTCGATTCGGTTCCCTTTTTTTGGTTTCAGGCTTATAAAACCGAACCAAACCTGGCGTTTTTTTTAAATTCTAATCAGTTTTTTTCGCGGTTCAGTTTTTTCAGTTATTTTTTTCTGGTTTTCTCGGTTTAATGTATTTTTTAGTTTTTTTTCTCACCCCTAGTTTCACTTTTAATTTCTTCTATTTTCACGACGTTTCTTCGGCTTTCCTTTTATTCCACAGCGAATAGGTGGTACCCGTGCTATTAAAGAGGTGTGTGTAACGCTTCTCGGTGATTAAATATGGTCATCCGCCATCTCACTCGATGCACAATCATGTCCTCTTCCACATGGCGTGACGCGTGTAGACTAATAATGATTGAATTACCGTCGGTGATCGATTATTTGTGTTTTTTCTTTCTTTTCTCTCTCCTAACATATAAAGTGCACAATTATCCTCTTCCTAACAACCATGTCAGACTAGCACCCCTGGGTTTGGCAACCCCCGCGCCTGGGTCTACCAAACCCAAGCACCTGGATCAAAAAATTTAAAATTTTTTAAAAGCATGATTGGACTGCAAAAATAAACATTGCCTCATTCAAACATGATTTTTCATTTATATACAATATAACCTACCTGCAAATTCTTTTTTGTTTGTGCATCTTATTTTATAAATTTATTATATTTGAAGAGAAAATAATAGGAAAACAATATTGAGTTCTAAGTTATTTATTTCAAGTCTTAAAAAATAAACTTTTCTCTTTTGTAAATATTATGGATGAAAATATTAATTTTATGTGTTCCATCCAAGTATTAGACAGTTTTTTAAAAGGTTCAATACTTTTTTAAATTTGAGATGTTGTTACATAATCTAATTGTCAAAGTTTGTTACAATGAATTTATTCTATATTATAACTACTAGTATATACGAAAATTTGAGATATATGATCACAAAAGAAAACTTTGTGATATATGCGCCTTGGGTTCGGCATCCATGCCAACAAAAACATCGTGGGTCTAGCAACTATATTGGGTCTGGTATTTAAAAATAAGCCTAGACACGTGGGTCAAAAATAAAATTCAAAATATTAAAAAATAACTTTGTAAAAGCGAACCTAAATCTATATTTTGAAATTTTAAGGATCAATTAATTGGTTTTATTGAACAAGACAAGAAGACAATAAGTTATAATTAATGCTCTGAAGCTCACTTTTGTTGTTTAAGCATAGTTATCAAACCCAAGACGTTTAAGTTTAACATGGTTGCTAGGTCCATGCACTTTGGTCGAAAATAAAATTTAAAAATAACAATACAAAAACAAACGTAAATCTATATTTTAAAATTTTAAGGATCAATTAATTGGTTTTATTGAACAAGACAAGAAGAGAATAAGTTATAATTAATGCTTAAGCTCATTTTTTATTGTTTAAGCATAATTATCAAACCCAAAGCGCCTGGGTCTGGCATGGTTAGCAGACCCAGGAGCTTGGGTCCATAATAAAATTCAAAAATATTCAAAAATAACAATGCAAAAGTGTACCTAAAACTATATTTTAAAATTTTAAGGATCAATTAACTAGTTTTATTGAACAAGAGAAGAAGAGAATAAGTTATAATTAATGCTCTCAAACTTACTTTTTGCTGTTTAAACTTAATTATCAGACCTAAGATACTTGAATTTGACAAAAAACATAATGGAGGTTTAAAAATTAACTTAGTTGATTAGGTTTAATAACTTTATTAAAACATCCTTTATATTTTTAATATTTTTTTATAATTTTAAAAAATTGATATTGACCCGTGCTAGATTGCGTGCCAATATACTAATTTGTATTGGTTATTTAATTTTTAGGGATATTTTGATATTTATTTTAAATTAAAAAAATAAATATTAAGATAGTATTTGAGAGTGTAATAGCGATTGTTTTTCCTTAAAAATACATGGAAATATTTTTTTTTGTTTTTTAAAAATTTATTGACTTTAAAATAATTTAAAAATATTAATTTAAAATAAAAAATTTTAAAAATCATGAAAACGCAGTTTCAATTCCTAAAACAAACTGCCTATAAAAGTTTTTTTTAATTCCAAATTTAGTGATAAAATTTTATGTTGCTAATTTTATCCGTTTTGGTAAGACAATTTATTTTTATTTTTTTGGTTTTTTTTCACTAAGAAAATATTATTATCATTAATCTACAAAGGGTTTTAAATTTGTCAATTTCCAATTTCACTACTTATTTCTTTTTGTATGAACCCAAAATTATACATATAAAAAAATCAGATAAATACTGTGTATTGTGAGGTATTTTATTGTGGATTTATGCAGTGTTTCTCGCCAGAAAATTTGTTGATCTCGCGATATTATGTTCAATTTCTTCTCCTGCTTTCTGTGTCCCTTCCATTTATTGAGAGGCGTGGTTGTTTGGAGGCCATGATTTTCCTTTGCTTTTTGACTTCTTGGCAGCTAATCTATTTCTTTACCTTCTTCTTTTTTGAAACCAAACAGATAGGGGAAAGACATACGAGAGAGGCTGTTATGGAGAAGAAAAGGATCCAGTGAGAGGGTCTTGCTCTTGCACCAACGATGATGAGGTCGGTGGTGCTACGATGGTGCTTTCAATGTAGATAGGAATCTGTGAAAAAAAACAAAGGAAGGTGTATCCTTTGAAATCCTACTTTCTCATGATCTTTTTTTATTCCTGGTTGGGAAATTATGGATTCTTTTTTATTTGTTGTTTTTGGTTAATGGGTTTTTATTTCTAGGATATATCTGCACTTTATTTCGTGCTGGGTTTTAGATTTTAATCTAATTTCTTCTTTTGTGGGATTGTAATCCTTCGGTTTGGGAGCCATTTCTGTGTTATTGCATTAAATTGTTATTGATGTTGCTGGATTTTTTTTTTGATGAATTATAATTGTACTAACAACTCTCTCTATGCAGTTCGTGGGGACTCAGAGCAGAGTTGGAAGGTAACTGCCGTAGTGGCCTTCTCTTGCATCAAAGGCAACATGGCAAGGTTTTGACATGTGATTTACGTTTTTTGTTGCTCAAGCATCAATTTTTTTTTCATTTTTTCAGATTTATCTTCTTCTATTTGGCTGCAAGCTACATGGTGCTGGGTTATTTGTGTGTTTCTTGGGGTTGAAATTTGAATTTAGTTGTTTTTCATCTTAAAAAGGTTTAAAATTTGGAGAAGGAATAGCTGTTGTAGCTTGCTGACTTAGGTATAAGTTGGTTAGGTTGGTTCTTTTGAAGGCATTCCCAAGCTTCTCCATGCCCCTTTTATGTGCAGGTAAGGAATTATATAGCGGTTCATCGTGCAACTAATTCACCTCCATTTATGGATCAGACACAGACCATGTTTGCTTCTGGTTTAGGTCCCTGCTTTGAGTTTTTCCAGTTGTTTTGCATCCATGGGTTTAGTGTCAGGGAACTAACTGAATTAGACTTTAAGCCTTTTCCATCATCCATGGGGTAGTCCTTTACTGAGCCATCTATGTGTAATCGTGTTTCGAAAAATAAATTAGTGTTGTGCAGTAGCAGTGTGAATGATAGGAGGCAGATGATAGGGTTAGTTAAGTGTTTTAATTAGTTTGGACTGTCTTCTTTACATGTTGCCCACAAAGTGATTGACGAGGATTTTGAGAGAGATGTGTTTTATTTTAAGTTGTTCCTTGGATTTTATTCTTGCCGTATGTTGAGCTTTTAAGTCCTTTTTTTTTTGTCGGGTTCTTGATGCTCTTAGGAAAAGACATGCTAATTAAATGATGTTTGGGTCAGTGGTGGATGTCTGTTGAGCTTTTAAAGTCCTTTTTTCGGGTTCTTGATGCTCTCAGGGAAAGACATGCTAATTAATGATGTTTGGGTCAGTGGTGGATGAAAGAGACTGTGATAAGACGTCTTTGTGTTTGTGCATTTCATGTTTTTATGGATTTCATACTTGGCTTAAAGATGCTATTAATTTGGTCTTTGGTTATGTTGTTTCGTTGATAGAGATCTATATTGTTTCGGTTTTTGCATGCCATGTTCATGGTCCTTTTCTACGCAGTTGCTTTATAATGGAGCAGGTTCAGAAAAATTCAGTCCTTCACATGACATCAGACAAGGCGACCCTTTTTCTTGGTATATTTTATGTATAATGCATGGAAGAATTTACTCATTTAATTACATAACAAGTGCATATTAGAAAATGGAATCCTGTAGGGTTGGAAAAGATGGGGCTTGCATTTCACATTTGTTTTTCGTTGGTGATTAAATACTCTGTGGAGTCCTCTGAAAAATCATATTGATGTTATTTTGGGATGCTTAAAGAAGTTGTGTGCCTCATTTGGTAAAAAAAATTGGGTTTTCAAAACCAATATTTTCTTCTCCAAAAACACTTATAAACAGGTATCAAATGCAATCAGCAATGGAGATGGTTTTATATTGATATCTGACCTCAAAGATATTGTTGAGAGAGTTTAGAGCAAATTGTCAGCTTCGAAAAATAAACAATTTTTCTGTAGCTCGAAGAGTCGCTCTCTGCATTTTTGTAGTCCATACTATACTGGTGTATACAATGTAGACAACTCATCTCCCCTGAGTGTGTGCGCGAGGCTATTGACAAAGTGCATCAAAGTTTTGTTGGGGGGATACAATAGAGTACATAAGAGTGCACTTGATGAACTGAAGGACTTGTGTCATTAAAGATTATCTAGGGATTAATGACCCAAGCTGATTTCTTAAATTTTTTTAGAAGATGATATAATGACTTTTAGTCAGTTGGGTTTGGTTCCAAAGAGAAAAGAATCCATTTCCAATATTTGGCGGAAGGTTTTCTTATAAAGAGTGAGTTGTGGATGGCCGGGGAAGGATAGTTGATAAATTTTTGGAAGATTAATGGGTGAATAATGTAGGCATTTTGGTTGATCAAGTTCTACATGATGGAGTTCCAAAGCTTAATAACATGAAAGCTTAATTTTATGATGTAGAACCCATGAACCAGGTGGTGAATTCTCTGTTGTTTAAGCCTACCATTGCATATCCTGTGATGATTGGAGCTTGCTTGATGATCTGTGTTAAAGTATGAAGTGGCCAGGTTTGGAATATTTTCATGGCTTGCAATCCATTAAAGAGAACCATTCTTCATTTGACATATTTGTCTATATATAGATCTGCAAGCAGATTGAGGAAGATGTAGTCTCACACATCATTCAACTGCCATCTTTTTCCTTGGTTATATCAGGTTCCCTTTGTTGGGCATTACACGGTTAGGCATAATACAGCTACTTTTGAGTCTATTCCCTATGTAGAGCTTCTTGTCAAATTTCTCTTAGTGCTGCTGTTTCATTACATAATGAAACCCAACACAAATCCAAGAGATCCTCCAGAGATTCCTGATAAACACAATCTGCAATTTGTATGAAGCAACAAAGATGGATACCAAAATAACTAAACAAACTCCCACCGGAGGAATATTGCAGAAAACATCTAAGCTAGTTAGGACCAGCTAGTACTGTGCTATACAACCCTCTCCTGGAGAAAGAAATCGAATGTGTATCTCCAGTCAAGGACTAAAGGGAAACGGAAGCTGGTATTTTACAAGGAATATCGCATCCAGGCTACCTTGTTACAATCACGTCTACTACCCCTTTACCGCCTGCTACGATGGCGATGGCGATCGAATGAATAATCCCGATATGAATAATCCGTGTCATAGTCATCCGGGCTGTTATCAGTCCTGTACCTCGCTGAGCCGATATCCTGTGGCGAAGAACGTTTTCTTAAGGATGAGTTTGATGTGGAACCATGGCTTACAAAATCTTCATGTACCAAAGAGCTCCTTCCTCTATCAGAATTGGACCTCCCAAAGGCAGGGGTCAGATCTCTTGGGCTGTCAGAACTGTAACTAGAATCATAATGACCATACCTTGGAGGGTAACTAGACATGGATGGGCTTAACACCGAATCAACACCTGGAGGCCCATCATCCCTATACTGTCTTTGCTCGTGATGATGCCATCTACCTGTAGCTTCTGAAGAATATTTCAATCTATGCTGCGATCGGTGCCTCCATGGATCAGAACTTGTAGGCCCAACTTCCCAGAGTCTTTGATCTGCATTTTCTGGGATTGCCGCATTTATTCCAGGAAATTCAACTGACATTTTCCTCTGTGGTTCAGGAGGAGGGTCTGTTTCCGTAATCTCCCCATCTTCCTGTTCCTCATTGACATCCCCATCGGCAAATATTGTGATCCCTGATGGCTGGTCCTCGTCATCGGGATCTGCAATACGAGCATAAAGAGATTATGATGGCAAAAATACTTGTGAATAAATAAAAGCTGCCAAAAACAATGACTTCAGTTATTGGGGATGGCAGCGACAATGACAACAAAACAACCTTCACCACCAATAACATGGGGCAATTTGTAGCTTATCAAATGGAAACAAAACCGCAAATGTAGTTAATAGCATAACCTGGAATTATCATGATGCTCAGTAGTCTCTTCTTGTATGTGGGAGGTGATTACCTCAAGCATCATTTCTAACATGCTCAATAATCTCTACTGGAGTCCTAACTGCCTTTAATATGCATGGCCTCAAGTTCAGGGAAAACAAAGTTTTGATCTACATTTACAGTAGCAGAGACATTAAATTTAATTGGCTCGGAATATGGTTATTGCCTCCATTGAAAATTCAGGTACTTGTCGGACCAAAATCTCCAAAGAGCAAGAAGATGGATAGTGATAGCTTTCTCTGACCTTAGGTAAATTTGGTACTCACTGTGCACTAGCATCAGCCTATCAGCTTAGGTGAACTATACAACAGCTACAACGAAGCCTCAATCCAAAAACTAGCTGAGGTCAGCTAAAGCTTATTTGAGCTATGAAGTGCAAAATATTTGCAAGAATTTGGAATCGTAATTTTCTTTGGGCTACATTAGCTTTTCTTATCCTTGCTGGCCTCCAACCACACTAGCTTAGATGACATTTACCAAACAAAGTCGGTCACTCTACATTTACAAATCCACTAACATAAATTAAATGAAACTAGGCCTCCAATCCATGCAACAACCAAGGGCAACAGGAGAGAATTTATGTCATGATCCTTGAATACCTTATTCAAATTCTATAAAGGACCACATTTTCCTGGTGAGCAAATTGGCAAAAAAATGACAAATCCAAACATAAAGAAGAATACCAGACAATGTAGAAGGAAACCAAAATCAACAGAGCAATATCCGACAAAGAGGTGAAATGGACTGCATTACCTAGATATCCTGGCGGGTATCCCAGCTCTTGCATTCTGTTAAGCCATGGTGGAGGATCAAGTTCCTGCATAACAAATTCCAAAAAAAGGGAAAAACAAATCTCATGAACAAAGTGTCAATACTCTTCAGCTGGAGATCCATCACACTGTCTAATCCATGCATTGTGCACTCCTGTACTTGCTACTGTATTTGAGCCAACAAGGCTCTAGTCAGTAGAAACAGGGGGGGGGGGGGTTCATGTGTGATAGGAGAAACTAATGATACGATGTAGTAAGCTCTTACCCCAAGACCTAAAAGTTTTCGTGTTTCAGTGTCAAGAGAACCTGGCTTCAAACCATCATACTTTCCACCTGAAGAGCTCTGATAATAGCGTGTTGGATTGCGGGAACTAGAATTCTGATTTCGCTTGAACTTGTGTTGTTTGCGAGCATTATTAACAGCAGCATTATCACGAGGCTTAGGGCATTCCTTCAAAGAGTGGTTGTACGAAGCACAGTTATAACAACGTGCAGCATCACCTACTATCTCCAAGCCTCTATAGAAATGGAAGGCAATAGCTAATATATGATAAACAATGTGCAGGAACCCTCATAAAATAAATATATAATATAAGAAGAATCACTGGTTGAATCAGAAAACTGACAGAAGAATAGAATTATAATTAATGAATTACTATGTCTTGACAGGTTTGCACCAGGAAAATTGGCCCCATAAAATCATCAATGGATTATTATCTGATGCAAAATGCAAGATCCTTGTTATATAGATGAAGGATATGAATGCAGCAACTATTCTAATGGGTTGAACAAACTTGAGTTTCTAATGATCTTTCTCAGATCCTCTTTTCATTAAAGTCTGTAATTAGTTACACATTCCAAGTTGCCAATGGAAATGAAAAACAAGGTTATAGTGATTCTCGGTGATAAACACGCATCCACATGGATATCCCTTGTGGTTAACTACTCTCCAATACATTATATTTTGCCAACCCATGACATACAATGCCCCTATCACAATCAAAAAATCATCACGAATGCTAATATCCCAAGTTTTTCAACATACATAGCAATCAACAAGTTTTGAGCAACTTATGAGCATGTCGGACACAAACCAAAAAGGTTATATATTCAAAACATGAAATTTGTGAATGGTACATGAGTCAAGATCGTTTACCTTTCGATGTTAATTGGACCATCTGCTGAAGTCAAACCCAATGCATATCCACGATCATACAAAGGCACATAATTACTTTGCAGAGGAATTATGGCATTGTCCTGCTGTTTCCTTGTTTGGTTTTCAATCCAGAAGGTCTACACATAAAAAACATCAAATGAAAAACGGTTGAAACAGAAAAGCCATGCAATCCTAACTTTTAATCTCTTTTAGAGAATATAAATTCAAAAAAGAAAGAATATCATTGTACTATGATGGCGTGGCCTTCACATCTGCTCTACAATGAGTGGAGTGCAGTCATGAGTGAAAATTTTCAGGTAAAAATGGCTTGAGAAGTGTAAAGTAAACTCCAAACCCCATAAAGAAAAGAAGAAAAATCCCACAATTACAAATTGTATAAAAACTGGGAACTCGAACAGAAAATATTTGTACTTTCGTGCATGTAATTTTCCATGGTAATGGATAATGAAATTACCTACAGAGTGATAACAGTGTTCCAAGTAGAGCATGGTTGGCTAATATATGCCTATTAAAATCTTACACTACGAAAGCTCTGTGGTCATTGTTTAGAATATAAACAAGCTCAATATGTGCCTTTTAGATTTTAGAATTAAGAAATAGCTCAAATAATTGCACACCAGTGCATTGAAGGTGCAGTAACACATGCCAGAGATTATCTAAGAACCACATTATCCACTTCCAAACTTTAGGATTCCATATCAAAATTGAAGGGCCTTTCTTTTATTTTTTTAAGGTCCTTCAACAAAGAGCTCGACCAGGGTTCAGGCCATATACCAAAACAGAATCCCATTCACAAGAAAATGAAACTAGAAAATTTATGATGGAAAATATCTTTGCTATATTTTTTCCTTTAACAAAGGTATATAGTTGTAATCCAACTAGCTTTATTAATAATGCAACGGGTTAATTGCATCACAGAAAATACATCCTGAAGCATCTAATGTTGCGAGAACAAAAAGTTCTTCATGATTAATACTTGGCTAGTCCTTTAACTTAAAAACTATATGCATGCAGGATCAAAGGAAAAAAAAGAAGAAGGAAATTACCACTGCAGAGGACTTCACCATGCCAATACGTAAAGCGGGAAAGTAAGTGTCTTCACCAGATTGTAGCATCTCGTCAGAATCCTGAAAGAATGAGATACGTAGTTTAGATAAGTCATTGGTTTGATAAAGAATATGAAGCATCAGAGAAAATAGCAACAGATTGTCAGCATTCACAATAGGATATCTGAAAAATTCTCTTTCTAATGGAAATGTAAGAATATTTACACTAGATTTTCTACCAGTCCACTCTGGATCATGTGGTGGAAATACTTTCCTAACTTTTCAGTGGTCAAGCCAAACCAAGCCACCTAAACTAGAAAAGATAAAAAGGTGAAATTTTACATATTACCGCAATTTTAAATAGCAGAGAATATCAAGCCTTACACGAGACGAAGAGTTCTGTTGAGCATGCCACTCTGACCACTGTTGTAACAGTTCCTCAAGCTTTTTCTTGCTAGCTCTGGGAAGAGCAAAACAATCACCAAGGAATTCAACAAATGAGAATCCAAGCTAACTCTAATAATATGACATAATGGCTCCAATAATTCCAGAATGATAACAGTCACAGCTATTCAACAAGAAATCTAAACATAAAGTTTTAAATTCTTGAATTTGCAAAGTTATTATGAACACTTCCACCCTGACCTTGTTAAGGAGTTATACATGACATGCACTGAAGGTTGCTCTTCATTATATGTTATCCTTTTTCTCTTAACACCTGATACATCTGGCATATTGGATTAGGGAAAACATGACCAAAAAGGGAGCAATCAGATTAAACTGCAACTGTAAAAGTGATTTTCATGGATATAACATTCCTCACATTGACTTTCAATTATTAAGGTTATTTGCAGCATATAATTCTGGAAGATAAGTTTTTTTCTGGAATTATGGTCCTCAAAACTAATGGGTCCATCTAGAGTTGAGTTGGATAAAATACAAATAAAAGGATTAAGTTATCAGAGGTTAAGAAAGGATACGACTGCCATCAACCTTCTCTTGCTGGATAAGACTTTTATTTTGTGTATCAAGGAAACAATCCTCAACATTCCCTGTGATGCTTGAAATATTTGGTTTCTTAGAAACTATATCAGCATCAACAACTTCAATATTCACTTGCCTAACAGGTGAATCAACCAAATCCATGTCAACTTCTGTTTCCACTGCAAAGTGGACTTCTTCAGATCCAATGCCACGTTCCTCAAGCACCAAATTACTCTGATCTGTTGCAGCTTCTTCAGTTCCAGTATTACCTACTTTAAGCGCAGAATACCCTGGATCGACTATAACTTCATCATTTCCAATAACACCTACATTGAGCTCAAAACCCTCCCCATTTTTTGTACCTTCATTGTTTCCAACAGCACCTTCATTGAGCTCCACACTCTCCCCATTTTTCATTCGTTCATCATTTCCAACAGCATCTTCATTGAGCTCCACACTCTCCTCGTCATCCTTACTTTCTTTAGTCTCATTACTACCTAGTTGGGAGTGAGAATCACTTAGCCCTAAATCAGATTTCAAAAGCTCATCATTCCCAGTCCCCATACTTGAATTTAAAAGCAGCTTCACTTCTAGCAAATCCACAGACCAAATCTCCACAAATATCCTGCATGAGACAAAACCTATTTACTTAAAATGAAAACCAATATCTATCACCTATGCCTCTGTGTGTGTGCCTGTGTAACAAACTCTTGCAATAAAAAGACTCATTATTTGACTTTTAACTGAAAAGAAATTAAGAATGAAACCCTAATTGAGTATTCACAGAAGCACATATTAATATTTATATCAATAAATATCAGTCTTGTATTTGCACTATATAAAATAACAATTGAATCTAAAACAACAAAACAAAACAAAGAAACCGCAGTAAAGCCGGAAGATTTGGAAACGGAAAACAAATAAACACCAAAAATGGTTCATCTCAACTAATCTAAGCCAATAATAGTCTAAAATTTACCAATTAAAAAAAAAGAATTCTTGATTCCAGTAGCTAAAAAAATAGCATTAGTCACTAAATTTATAAAAAACTATAGTCACTAAATTTATAAAAAAACTATAGTCACTAAAAGAAAATAAATACTTGCAGTTACCAATCAATAAATTTCTAATTTCTACAACATAAACAACAATGCTCCAATGAACTCAATAATTAATGTCAAACAAACTATAACTCAGTCAAATTAACCATCTTAACAAGAAATTAACTCGCAAATTTAAGAACAAGAGGAAAAATAGAGAAAAACAGGCTGGAGAGAGAGAGAGAGAGAGAGAGAGAGAGGGAGTAATAGTTGTTTTCTTATGATTTACCTGAATTTTCTCAGAAACCAATCAGAAAATACAGTGAGAGAGAGAGAGAGAGTGTTAGGGTTTTGGAAGTGAGGTTTGGTTCAGTTATAGTTACAGTTACACTTGCACACACGAGCGCATAACTTAACAGAAGAAGGCAGAAGCTGAGGCTACCCAATTTTTTGGATCTGTTTTTGATTTTATTTTTTAATTTTCGGTTTCTACGAAATGAGCGGCCTTTTTTTTTTCCTCTTCTATTACCTAATTATTTGACACGGAGAGGGATATAGAGAGAGACGATGGTATGCTGCAACGCGGTGTATATTAGGCTTTTTATTTTCTGGTATTCGGGAAAGATGTTGCCTTCTTGTGAAATCCTAGCTGTCCGCGTGACGAGGGACTTTATGATTTCCAAAAAAAAAAAAAAACCATTTGTTTTTATGTTTTAAAAATATTTTTTAAAAAAATTTAAATTTTATTTTTATTTTTTTCTATAATTTAAATTAATTATTTTTTATTTTTAGATCATTTTAATATACTGATATCAAAAATATTTTTTTAAATAAAAAAATATTTTTTTAATATATTTTCGAGTGAAAAATACTTTGAAAATCAACTATTATCATACTTTTAAATACTCCTGAAATCACATGTTTGGATCGGTGTTATGAAACCGGACCAGCATGGTTGCTCAACCTGAGACCTGGGTTAGGTTTCATAAAAAAATAAAGAGAATTAATTTATTGTAATCTAGTTAAAAACATGGATTAACTTGTGACAATCTTAAAACTAGTTTTTTTTTTATATATATATATATAAAAAGTTTATTTTGATTTTTCTAAGAACAAATCTTTTTTTTATTAACCTATCTAATCATGACTCAAACACATCTCATAATATATATATATATATATATATATATATATAAAATTCCGTAAACATGTTTTAAAGAAATTAAAAAAAAAGACTCAAATTACAATCCTAATCAAGTTTAATAAATTAATTTTATTCTAATTAGATGATAAAGAAATTGACAATGATAATACATGAACAAGTTTTTTTTTTTAAAAAAAGACCATAACAACTTGGAAAAAAAACCTTTAGAAGTATATAATTAGATAAAAAAAGAAAATAAAAAAACTCAGCACAAGTCAACTCTAGATAGCGTGATAGATATAACTTGGATAATAAGAGGCGAACTAATCAGGTTTAACCCATAAAATATGTGGCCTAAATTATGAGATCAAGATAACTCGGTATAAAAAATTTGAAGAAAATGACAAAATCAATTTATTAAAAAAAAAACTAATGTTGAATGATAAAATCAAAAAAGAAAATAATACAAGGAAAAGAATGTTAAACTACATTAACTTTAGAATCTTGTGACTTAGGTCACTAGACCAAAAGAAACATATATGAAAAAACCATGAAACTCAATCACTAACAAATCAAATGCAAGAGGATGAAATCGAAAAAAAAAATCAAATGCACAAAAATATCTAAAATAAAAAATAGCAATTAAAAAAATAAGAGTGAAAATAAAAATAAAAAATAAATCAGAGGGCAAGAACAATTTTTTAATTGGAGGGTTAAATTGAAAAGAAAAAAATAATAACAAGAAAAAAAAGAGAGAGAGGATTGAATGATGAAGTCAAAAACAATAAATTTTGGATTGAATGATGAAGTCAAAAACAATAAATTTTTTTAGAAAAGCGCTAAGAAAAAAATTAGATATTAAAATAAATAGAATGACATTGAAAAAAAAAACTATATATGACAAATTAGAATTGAAAATAAATAAAACCTTAACAAAAGAGTCAATGATAAAAATTAAAAATCTAAAGAATAAGGACCTAAGTTGGTATATCAAGAACAAACAGGACCAACCTATATTTTTCAGGATAAGAGAGAGAGAGAAAAAAAGGTCAATCGACGACAAACGATCCCATTGCTACCTACAAGTGCCATATCGGGAGGAAGAGAAAGTGGTGACTCATCCAACAACAAGGTGGAATAGCATTTTTTTTTACTGGAAGGTATCTCATGTGCCACTCAAAAAGCGTGCATGCCTCTCACGCCTTGGTGCGTGCACTGCACACACTAGAAGTTGTTTCAAATTAATTAATATTTAATTGATGCTAAAAGAAAAAAAAATCCTTAATTACCCTGATAATTACAAAAAAAAACCTAAATAAAAAGATTAAAAGACCCTTGAACCTACGGTTTAATTTTTTGATCTCAATGGCATACCTATCAATTTATTGTACATGATTAAATGAAAATACATTTATACCCCTTTTAACTAGTTTATATTCTATTGATTATGGTGGCAATTAGATTATTTTACTATACTAAAAAGATGAAAAATGAGTGTTTTAGGGAAAAATATATTTTAGCATTGCTTGGTAATGTTATTCAACTTATTTTTCAAATTATTTTTCTCTTAAAAAGTATTAAACTGATGCTTTTTAAGTGTTTTCTATAATTTTGATATATTAATATAAAAAACAGTAAAATATTATCATTTTAATATATTTTTAATTAAATTATTTTTTTACAAAAACACACTCCATTGCACATACTACAAAAATTACTACCACAAACAATTATATAAATCCATAAACAATTATACATATTAGTAGAGGCGATCTCTATTTTTATTTTTATATGTTGTTTGTTTTTGTTTTGAAAATCATATTACCTGTCCTCCTAAAAAAAATGGGGTGAACCTATCTCTTTCACTATTTATATGAACCATTTTTTTGCTACTCTTATTTTTATTTTTATTGAATTCCTTTTAGTTTGTTTTTTAAAATTTTATCCTTCAATATTATATTGATTTTAAATTAGTTTTCATAATTTTTTTCAGTTTATTTTTTATGATATTATCACAGTTTTAAGTAACACATTCAATATTTAGTTGATGCTTAATTTTATAAGCATCTATTTTTGCTATCATATTATTAAGTAAAAAAATAGTTAAAAAAACAAAGTTGTTAAATTTAGTAGAGCCCACGATTTGTATCACGAGTGTAGTAAGTTAAGCTTGAAACCCGAGTCGATTTAATATATCACTGTCTCAATATTAAAAAAAAAATATCATTTTAACATTTTTTTTAAAAGCCAAATCATATTTTTTATCCATTGTCTAAGTTGTCTTTGAATCTACAAAGTTAATTAGGTCACATCACGGTAACTCCTATGCAAATTAAATTTTAAACCCAGGCTAGACTAGGAGTTAGGTTGAATGGTTTTAAGATTGACTCATTGGGTTAGACCTTTTTTTTCTTTTTTTTTTAAATCCATCTTCCAAATTTTCTCCTATGATTGAATCCCTTGTCTTATTTTCTTTTAAATTTTATCTTTAATATTTGATTGATTTTAAATTGATCTTCATAATTTGTTTTAGTTTATTTTTTATGAGATTATTGCAATCTAAAAAAAATAGTTTTAAAACTCAATTTTGTGGGTATCTAAATTTATTATTATATCATTAAGTATAAAATAGTTTTTTAAAAATAAAATTGTTAAATCTGATGGAGTTCATGACTCGGGTTGTAAGTTTAAAATGTTAAGATATGAAACTCAAGTTGACCTAATATATTATTATTTTAATATTTAAGTAAAAAAGTGATATCTTTAATTTATCTTTAAGCTAAACAATGATCTTTATTAATTATTTATGTTGCTTTCAGACCTATTAAGTCTATTAAGTTATGTCAAAACAATTCTCATACAAATTAGTTTTAAGCTCAAACCAGGTAAGAATTTGGATTTAGAAGTTCGAAAGTTGACCTACCGAGTCAAATTTAATAACAATACCAAATAAATTCACATGAACCGCACATTTTCTTTCACATTGTTTAAAAAATATTGATCTAACCATAACATAACACAGATAACTAAACTAGTAAAACATATATACACCGCGAAGTACTTATAGAGTATCGGAGATGTTTTCCCAAACAGAATATTAGTGAAATAAAAAATCGAGCCTACCTACAATCTAACTCAAAATTCTGTGTAGGAGTTTTATTCAGTCCAATCCAAATCCAAAGTAGCTGCTATCTTTGGCTGTGTGGTAGCATGGACTTGTGATGCATTATTAGGAAGCCGACAGATATGAACAGCATGCCTTTGTTATATATATATATATATTTTTTCTTAAATACTAGAATCCATCATTGCTGTCCAACTTAAGAAATGAAGTTGTTCTGTGTCCTTTCAAGGATGAATTTAAAATAAAAAAGAGGATTTAGGACTAACTTTTGATGGAAACAAGAAAGAAGTAAAGGAGGACTGTTTGCTGAGTTGAGAAGGCAAGCAAGGAACCTAGCAAAGGATCCTACAAGTAGATCTCAAGATTTAGCTGCCCTGATGGGCATAAAGTAAGATCTCCAAGACTCTGTTGGAAGAGGTCTAGAATTCAAAACGTAGAACTCTTTATATGCAAGTGCAGCAGCTATAAGCTGCTCTTTCAAGAGCGAAAGACGAATCACTTGGACTAGCAAAATCAAAACCAACAGTTTTCAAGCTTGAAGTGAACATTAATTTCACCTATTCTCACTTACAATAAACACGAATTTGCTTAACATGTCTGCATTAACCTCTGAAGACAATCACTACAGATGTTGCAGGACTATCAAAGGCTGTCTAGCCTTACACGTGTATAAACTTCACTGTTGGCATATTGCACACCTGTCTGCAATCTAGTTAGTTGAAGACAACGTCTTTCTTCTCTTTAACCACATGCTTCTAGTTCTGCCACTGCCTGTTGCTGATTCCACCACTTTCCCCTCATCATTCAACTCCTCTTCTGTCAGCTCTTGCTCCATAAAAAATTGATTGGCATACCCTTTTGAGCTTGATGTTGGCTCTGATGAACTTCTATGGTAGCCTTTCTCAAAGATATCATCATCACTTGAACTTTCTGTTTCAACAGGTGCTCTTGCCTTTCCCTTTCCCTTAGCTGAGGACTGGTTCTCTTCGTGAAAGTCCCGGTCGGAATCTTTCTCTTTGCTGCTTTCTCCAGAAGATGTATTACTTAGTGTGTGAAAAATAGTGACGCTTTCTTTCCTTGCACTTTGAAAAGAATAGCTCCTTGATTTCCCATCATATACTGGAAGGAGAGACTCTGACCGCAAGCCCTTTCCATCCCTGCCTAAACTGTATGTTGTTGAGAGCTTCCTTGATATGCTCTCTCTTTCTCGTACCAAATCCCCTATTTCTTCAATGACTTCATGAGCCACTGCTTCGTTTGCAGCCTTCTTCTCGAGTTGCGTGATTGTCCTATCAAATTCTTTCTTCTTAAGTTGGAGAGAACGCTGATAGGAATAAAAAAGGTCAACAACATAATAACATGAAAGAAGTCAGAAAAGGATAGAAGGGAGTGATTGATCTTACTCTCTTTTCAAGGAAACTTCCCAAGCCTTGATCTTGAAGCTTCTTTTTCGTCCAAAATATGCAGCAGAATCGTACAAGTCCAGCTAAAATTACCAAGAGTATGGATTCAAGTAACAAGAACAGAAGTATTGTCCTTTCATTACCTGAAAGAACGAGTAATATTAGCTTTTTTCAAGTGTTGTGTTTCTACTCGGAAGAATTTGCGTCTTGCCTGTGTAGATACTATGATGCCTGGGCCTTGCTTGTGAGCAAGTAGATAAAAGCTTCTGATCTGGAAACAAATAAAAGATTACATGCTATTCACATCATGAATGATAAAAATTGAAAAGAGAGTTGCAAGAACAATTACGTTTGCTACGGCAAGGCAGTGGTTTGCCAGTCCCTGCAACATTCACAATCACAAAAGCTGAGACATGACTCATATAAGAGCTTATTATCAAGTTTAAAAAACTTATTTTATGCAAATGTCTATATACATTTTGTAACTAGTTCCACTTCAGTCACAACACTCATAAACAAACACTTCAGATTTTAGGATTAAATAGAAAAATGATGTGGACTACAAGATCAAGAAGTGGGCTTTAAACCATCAGATGCTCAGTTCTCTTAAAAGGGTGACACGTTCTTGTAGAAAGTGTTAATAAAATGATGATCTGGATTTCCCTTTTCTTTTGAAACAACAGATTAATTACATATTCACAAGGCCATCAGATTGGCACATATGCTCTGTGAATAGAAACTTACTTGAAGCAGCTATAAAAGAAAGAAGAAGTCCCTCATCCAGTACAAAGTTTTTCAGATCACTTTGAGAAAGCATGGATGAGACTTTACCTGACAATCAAAATATAAAAGCATTTGGAGCTACTAAGAAATAGATCATTATAAGATAACATTGAAGCTAGATGAAATTCTAAGAAGCAGGAATAAATTATGCCACATGAAGACTAAAATTACCAGGATAGCTTTCAGACCAGTGGATCACACCAGTTGCAGGAACCAACATAGTGAACAGTACACCTTTTGGTTTCATTGCTGAGACACAAGTAGATTCACCAACTGTGTGGACAACTTTTCCTTCCATCTCAGTCTGGGACATATAAACAGCATTGCCGGAGCAATCTAAATGAGGGCTTACTTGAATAACATAATCTTGTTCAGATGCTTTTGAGTATTTCTTTAGGGCTCCGGTTGGTGAGATTGAGTACAGGAATCCATCCAGTGAACCGATAGATACCCAACCTGTCATGGCATTTATGCAACAAACAAATTGATGTTGTCAGTTATGACAGCCGTCCAAAATTTTGACGAAGTTCATATCAATTTCCCCGAGGATTACTGATGACTGGAATCCAAACTAGACATTTGTTTGATACCAGTGTACCAATCATATTCAAGGTATTCACTCGACTGATGACTGAAAACAGAAGCATGATACTCATGTTGGAATGTCCAACGTTATCTCAGATTAAGTGAAACTAAGACTATGTTTTTACCACCAAGAGGCACAAATTCATATTAGGAGGTGAATAGGTCTTAGAATGAACAGAAAACAGACAGAAGCAAAAGAATGGATGTGTTAATAGGAAACTGTAGATAGACTTGGATGATAAAAGTGCTTCAGCATGTGATCCAAGAAACTGGAATTTCTGGCTTTACACCGAATATTTTTAATCTAAACTTGTCCTGTATTAGCACTATCACTAACTTCTTTGTATTTCCCCTGCCACTGCTGCCTAATCCAACCCCATAATATTTACCTATTTGTGGCACAAAGTCATTCTGATCTTTATCTAGCAGCAATCAGTCCTTAAATATGTCGGCACACCGCGCATAAACTCTGCTTTTGATCAATTTTGGCATCTAATTGATCTCAAATTAAGACTGATATAACAGTTAGAACAACTCTTCAATTTTATGTAAAGAGAAAAAAGGAAAACTACAGATTTACCATTGGAGTCCACAACCGGTTCGCATTCTGCTGAACCTAACGGTCCAATACTCGTCTGCCACAAAATATTACCCTTCAAGACATCTAGAGTCAACACAAGTGACAGTGGGGGTACTGTCACATACAACCGGCCATTGTTTCCAGGTGTAACAGTGAAGTTTTTGTCAAATGAGCTTAGATCCTGAACCCAATTAAAGTGAGGGCTACGAAGAGACAATGAATATAATTCTCCTGCATTATTTGAAATCTGCAAGTGCAAAACAAAATTCATGTCCATAAGCTTAAGATGTGCGCAAAAAGGACTAATCCTGATTCATGCATTATAAAAGAAAGAAAGAAAGAAAGAAAGCTTGGAGAGTGCTTGGAATCAAAGAAGCCTGAAACTTAACATTCACATGCAATTCGGCTAGAAAAATTAGCAAGTTACTTCGGCAAGGAAATTGTTATGTTGAACAAGAGCATGCAGTATATATCAGTGTAAGCATTGTGAAGCAAAGCACTATCAGTGCAAACATTATGGAGAAACGTTGCTCAAAGCTGTATTAAACCTTACATATAGACTAGCCTCACATCGATCAACCACGGGAGATGAACTGAAAGAACAATCTTTTACACCTTTTCTACAACCTAAACTGTATCCATACTGGTAAAGCACAGCTCCAGCACTCCAGTGTAGCTTCCCATGCATCTTATAAGCAAATAGTCCTCGGTTCTTAATATTGATAAATACAGACGAACTCAATGTACTCGCTGCAAGCCCGATGATATCGCCTGCTCCTGCTTGACCTTTTTCTGGGCCAAAGAAAACTTCTACTGCTGGTGGAGAAGATCTAACATCACTAAAATTGATACTCAAAACTCTGTTCTCTGCAACCAAATATAGCTGCCAATAAAATTCACAAATCAACAGACATAGAACACTAAGGCTTTTAAAACATTGCGTCTATGTTGCACCTCTCTACAAAACAATCATAGGCAGAAACCTAAAAACAACCAAAGTTTTATCTGTGATTTCTAAACATGCCCTCTAAAATTCAGGAAAACTGCTTACCTTTCCTACAGTTCCATGAACTGGAGCCATGCTTGCATTGCAAGCATAACTCAAATATGAGGTCCAAGCAATAGACCCATTACTTTCAAACGCATACAAAGTCTTTTCACTACAAATGTAAATCCTTCCATCCTCTCCAATAAGAGGTCTTGAAAGCCTTAAATCAGTTCTTACTAAAGGCCCTTCACCTGAAAAAACAATTAGGTTTCGCATTAGAAAGTATTTTCTCCAGTAATACAATGGCAACCATTTACCAAGAAATCAATCACAAGCATCATCGTGTTTCATCAAACTATTGCTCTAATATATCTCCTTGGAGCATAGCAACAACGTAATTATTTGATGATCACCGAATCTTGACATATGGAGATTGTACTTGGCACATTAACTCAAGAACCCAAAATTATTAAAAAAAAAAAAAAACTCAAACAAGGGTTGTGCAGTTTATCATACTTGAAACCTTTTAACTTGTCCCATTTTTCTTTCTAGGCAACCAAACATCAATTTAACGCAAACAATTAGAAAATAACAATTTGAACATGTTTTCGAGACATAAATTAGAGGGGGAAGACAGAATACTCACGAGGGTAATTTTGTGATTCTGTGAAAACTGAAGCGATAACTAGCAGCAAGAAGAGAAGAGTTTCAACTGCCATTGAAGAGATTGCTGAGAGGGATAGAGAGAAATTGAATTTATTTTATGGTTCTAATTTCTATGGTCGCCTACAAAAATAACGGTTACATAACTGCTGGGTTTGTGGCGGGAACAGCACAACCGGCCGGTTTTCTCCCAAATGAGATGTCTTGGAACGTGCCACGTTTCCCAAGTCTTCAAAATCTTTAAATTCATCCCTTTTATTCATTTTTTTTTATCGGAGTGCTTGATATTGTGGTAATGATTGCTTTTTAAATAATTTTTTGTATCGAAATGCATGCTAATAATATATTTTTTATTTTTTAAAAATTATTTTTGACATCAGCACATCAAAACGATCCAAAACATACAAATCATATTAAATTTTAATAAAAAAAACTTTTTTGGAAACGCGATTTGTACCGCGTTCCCAAACATGTTCTAAAAAAATAAAGAGTGTGACAAATAAACATAGTTGTGTAGGAATAACATGAAAAAAAAATATTAGGTTATCAAGTCAATCTATGTATATTGTATCAACTTGGCGGATTATTTTTATTAAAATAATATTATTTTATTGTTAAAAAAAAACTATTGATGGTAATATCTGAATTTTAAAAAAACCTATATAACCTAGATATGATACAATGCATGATAAGAGATTTTATTAACAAGGATTCACACACACACAATAATTGGGATTTTTTTTTGAAGATAGAAACTAATTCATGATGTTTTTGAATTATAAAGCGCAGTAGGTGTGTAAATTATCCATTCCTGACACGGAGAGATAATAACAATAAATAACAATTAATACCGGGCTCTTCGAGTCTGAATATATAAATAATAAATTTATGGATATTTGAATCCAAATACCTCATAATAGATAAAAAAGAGTAGTTATCGAATCTAATTTGAGCCCTGTTTTTCTGTGCTTATTCTATATTTGATGCTTATTCTATATTTGATGGTAGCATATCTTTCAAGCAATTTAATATCTCTCAGTTTATGTTTGGTTACTAACCCACATAAAAGATAAAGATAAAAATATTTTTAATTGTAGGAATAGAGGTAAAGATAAAAATATATAAAAAATAAAATTATCAAGAAAATAATTATAGAGTGAATTTCTGTATTTTCAAAATAAAAATATAAAATGAACATGTTTCTAAAAATAATATATATTATTTTTTATCCTTAAAATATCCTTATAAAAATCTTTTAATTTCAAAATTATCCCATATTTTTTTAGATAAATAATGCTAATTGTTTTAAATAAAAAATTTGCAGTCATTTTCTTCTCTTCTCAGTTATCCTTTCATATTAGGTGTGTGTGTGTGTGTGTATATATATATATATATATATATATATATTTTATTGTTTTAATCAATTTCTTATGTCTTTTATTTGTAATTTATCGAGGTTGGTTTTCAATTAGGAAACCTCTTATATTCTAACTTGAATAGGGGAGTGTTTTCTAAACTTGATGGATAATATATAGGGTTATCAAACCCGATTTAAAACTTGATCAATCAAACTTGAAATATATATTTATATTACATAAATATATTTGTAGAATATTTAGATTTTTTTTAATATAATATAATATATACATAACTTAATATTGACATAAAACACACATATTTAGATAATATTTATCATTTAATATACATAATATTGTCAAAGAACTATCTCAACTCAATAGTTTAAGCTGTTAGATAAGATATTAAGATATGATTTATATTATTCTCTAACACATTACCTCAAGGAAAAGCCATTTGAGCTTGAAACTTGTACAAACTCACATTATCTTTTGCTTAATTTTTATCAAATAAATGAAGATGATAAGATTCGAATTCGTGACTGCTTGGTCATCAAGACTCTGATACCATATTAAAAAATCGTGCTTCTAAGGCAAATGTCATGAGCCTTGGGAGGGAAAAAGAAAAGGTGAAGGGCATATAACGCAGGAAATCTCACTAAGCCTATTAACTGTAAATTTCTAGGAACTGAAAAGGGATTTTTTTTTTCTTGGTGTGAGATACAAAGAAAGAAGAAGAAGAAGAAGAAGAAGAAGAAGAAGAAGAAAAGATGGCAACAGATCACAACTTTTTCCAGCAATTGTTCAGTGGCACGAACTATGAAGAAAAACTTTTGTCTCAGTGTATACATGATTGCGCCTGCTTCTCATTTGGATTTTTTTTTTTTTTTTGCCATGGATTGTATATGAAGTTTTGACAAACCAGAATTTTGTATTTTCCCGACTCATAAATTTAACATGGTGCTTTATTATTTATGTTCGCAACTTCACAACCAAATGGCATTTTGTGTTTGAGCTTTTTTAAGAGCTCTGTAAAGTAAATATTGGGATGCCATCTACTTATTTTAAGCAATATACTAGCTATTTAACCTGCGTTCTATTATGAGTTGTAAATTTTTTCTTCAAAAAATACCAGGTAAGCAAGCTATTTTAATATGCTTTTTTACATTAAAAAAATCAAAGTATAAATCGAAAATTCTATGTAAACATCTATTTAAATACACCAATAATATTCTATGTAAATAAGCGAAAAAAAATTGTTAACAATAATAAAAAAAATTTGAAAAATTTGAGAGATTAATGTAGATCAAGATAATCAATCACATACAATAAGACATTTATCTGATTGTGTTTACTGAACTTGTTTATTTAAATTAATAAAAGATAATAGAAATAGAAACACAAAATAAAATTTATTGAATAAACCCATACCATAAAAAAATATTACACAACGTCAAACATATAAGAAATATTATTTAAAAATGAATATTTTTTATTTTAAAAAATAAAGTTATTTTGTATAAAATAAAAAGAAATTATAGATGAATTATAATAATATCTTCAAAAACCAAACATAAAACAAAAACATTTTCAGAAAAAAACTTCTGTCCAACAAAGGCATACAAAACCCGTGACCTGAGTCATGAAACTATGATAAACCTGTAGAAAAGAAATCAAAGATAATCAAATTAAAAACCAATATTAAAAAAAAATTATAGAACAATAAGATCGTAAAAAAAATAAGCAAGAAAAAAATAGTCAAACGACATTAACCTTTCAAACTCATGGATCAGGTCATTAGATCAGAATCGCTATAAATGAAAAAATACGAAGCTGAATTTCCAACAAATCAAATGTCGAAAGAAGAAACTAAGAAAAAAAATCAATTACACAAAAGAATCCAAGAAAAGAATTTAATTAAAAGAATGAAGGTGGAAGTTAAAAATAAATTAATTAGAGGGTAAACAAAATTTTTCAATTGGATGGTTAAATTGAATTGAAAAATAGCTTTAACAAAAGGAAAAACAAATTAAAAGAATGAGGGTCAAATTAAAAAAAATAAAATTAAAAAAAATAAAACAACATAAAATTTGATTGAAAGATGAAATTGAAAGCCAATAAAACTTTAATAAAAGGGTCAAGGAAAAAAAATCAAAAGTAAAAAGAATAAGGACCAAAATAAAAAAATATATATGAGAAATTGTAATTGAGGGTCTAAATTGAAAACAAATAGAAGTTTTATAAAAAGGAATAAGAATTAAATAAGAAATAAAAAGAATGAGGACTGAAATTGAAAAAGCAAAAACAAAGACAACAATCAAGCACTTTGTCCGGCAGGAAAAAGAAAAAAAAGTAGAAGAAGAAGGAAACGACCATCGACGACAATCCAACCACCATACATCATCACGCGCCACACCATGAGGAAGAGGACATGATAACACTTTTAAAAATACAATAGAAGGTCATGTTTGGGAACCAGATGACATCACACACGTTACCTAAATGATGTAGACGCCACCCACTCGTTGACACATAATGGGGACATGCCAACAACTTTCTTGAATAAAAAATTAAAAAATAAACATAAAAAACACCAAAACACTCCCATGACCTGTGTAGTTACAAAAAAAAACTATGTGAAAGTACAAAAATACCCCCAAATAAAAACCTTATTTTTCTTTTATCTTTTCTAAGGTCAATAATGTATTTTGTGACAGTTCAATTTATAGGACAACATCTAAAACAATATTACGGAAAACATGAGAATTCTTTTTTTTTTTTTTATGTAAGTCCATAAAAAAAATCTACTAAAATTCTAGCAGAGACTCCCCTATACTGGGAGGTCCCAAATTATCGACATCAACCTGTTTTATTCCTATGAATCTTTCCTCAATTCTGATCTAATTATTATAGACCTTAAACACAATATTTATCATTTCCGTATTATAAATTCCATACAACAATACACAACATAAATTTACATCAAAAGAAGGCTAAATACATTTATATACATACCAAAAGCTTATCATTAAATTACAAGTTACCAAAAGGTTACATGTTTTTCAAAATACTTTAGTTAACAAAAGATGGAATAAAACAGGAATCACTACTAACATGAATACCATGGACCTGGAGAAATAAAAAATGTGATGTAAATATTAAAATAATAATAACAATGAAAATGGAAGCATTATTAGATTTTTCACTTCTTTTATGACAATAACATAATAAAGCCTTTACTGATATTCATTCATTTCTCTTTATCAATTTCTACCTCATTCAACGATACTCTCTATATCATTAACTATTCCCATTTAAAGTCATAACCCATCACCTAAGGATGATCCTCAAATAAATACAGATACCAAGGTATTCTCATTAACGACATTAGCTCTTCCCTTTTCTTTGTAAATAACTAATCAAATACTCTTTCTCTCTACCAATTCTTTAGAAGGATCCTATTAGTATCATTAGTCTCTCTTACATGGATTGACTAATCAATTTTATTGAAATTGCTGATATTAGTGCATCCCATTAGTATTGTTAACGATTCCCAACCAGAAATAGTTAATCAAATCTATTATAATATTTAGACTCACCCCTTGAAAGTGTCGATGTCAAGGTTCCATTGACATCATTAGCCTCTATACCAAGAGTAGCTAATCAAATTTAAGTAATGTTGACATCAATGAAAACCCACTAATATCATTAAGTATTCCTAACCCAGAGTAGCTAATTAAGTCCATTTTAATATCTTAATTTCACTTTTGGAAATGCCAATGTTAAGGATCCTTTGATATCATTAGCTTTCATACCCGGAGTAGCTATTTAAATTTAAACAATGTTGATATCAATGAAAATCCACTGATATCATTAATTATTCCTAACTCGGAATAGCTAATCAAGTCTGTTATAATATTTTCTTTCCTTTATATTATTCATTATCAACCCAACAAGGTGTACAGAATCACAAGGAACTTGCATATATAATAATGAAATGAATTAGAAACATAGACGTTGGACACCTATCTATTGTCTGTGATGTCTCAACACCTTCTTCGCTCTGCGGTTTAACAATTGAGATATTCCTTGTCAATACTTGACCTAAATATCACTATCAATTCTTATCAAAACACTCAATTTAATTTTTTTGATAACTTGATCATATAAGTTTTAAACACTTTACCTAGCAATAATATGTACTCCACAAGTTAGCTAGCCATAAATCCTTCAAGTTTTGTCCTTCTTCCTTCACCACGCTTTAAATTGGAATTCAAGGACTTTTTTGTATTTTTATTTTTTAAAAACATAGTCAAATAACAAAAATACCCATAAAAGAAAATTTTCTTTAACTTGTATCCAAGGGCTTTTTCTTATTTTTTATCCTATTTGTTTTTGTTATTTTCAAGTTAACTAAGGGGTGATTTAGTAATTTAATAAACATAAATAGAATTTTTAAAAAAATGGATGACACATGTATACTTGTGTCAGCACGTGGGTCGTGGCCGGGCCATTCAGGTTGCATGTGCGGGGTCATACGATGGCCAAATAGTGGCTTCCAGAATGGCATTCAAACCATCTCAGTGGCTCCTCTATAACCAAATGGCGCATATGGCTTTTGATCATCAATTTAGCGCCAATAACTTTTTTTTTTCTCTCTTCTTCTTGACTTTCGCGCTGATTGTCAAAAATTTCCAAAGCAACCCTTCAATCTGTTTTTCCTTCAAATTTGATCTATGTTCTTTCGATTACTATTTATTTTATTTCAAATAATTTATAAAATTAGATTTTTTATTTAATTTTATCCTCCTTCAATTTTTTTATTTATCAGATTTGATTCTTATTTTTTTATTTGTTTTATTTGAGATAATTGATAAAATTGATTTTTTTGTTATGATTTCATCATCTTTTAATTTTTTTTCCTATCAAATTTGATCCTCATTCTTTTGATTTCTTTTTTATTTTTACTTTGATAAATTTTTTAAATTGATTTTTTTATTAGTTTTATTTTCCAATATTAAATTAGTTGGGAATTGAGCTTTTTAATTGAGATCGGCTCTAGGATTTCACAAATTTCGAGTTTGGGAGATTAACCTAGGTTTAGGAGGTTTGCCTGTGTTTGCTTGTTTTTTTTTTAAGTTTATTTTTTTTTAGTTTCATCATTCAACATTTATTTAATTGGAGATTGAGCTCAATTATTTTTTTTATTTGCTTTCTATAGAATTTTCACTAATTTTAAAAATAACCTGAGTTATCTCAGGTTTTTTTTATTGTTTTTTCATTAAATTTAGCCTTTTGTTTTTAATATTTTTGAATTAAATTAAATTAAATTAATTTGTTAAATATAATCATGGGATGATCACTTCATGATATTTTGTATGGTTTGCTTTCCGGGTTGTGGCTCTGACAGCATGTGCGATCCCTTTTAATGTCATCGTGCTACCTTTCACAATAGCATTAGAATCATCTTAGTGAGCTTTTTTTAGTGGTGGAGAAGTGTCCATGGTGGAGCGATGATGAGTCTCCAATGGGCTATTCTTTTATTTCTTCTCGAGTATGATATTGACAACTCATTTTTATAGTTAATTATTGCTATTTTTTTGTCGCTTTATTTACCGTCGATGCCTCCTTTTAAAAATCATATTATTAAGTTAATCGAATTTACTGAATCCTGTCAAGTCAATAACTCGAGTCTTAGATTTTTCTTATTTCTTTAAAAATATTGGAGTCATTTGAACATCTTTTTTTTTTTTATGTTAGGAAAAAATTAAGACTACCTATAGCGTAACTCAAACTACCTATCTAGTACCATCATAAGTAGGTTAATTCAATAAATATGTTAAAAACTTGATTTTTCACTTTCATACAAAAAAAAAAAACAAAAAAAAAACTCATGTGCACTTCAATGAAAAGATCAATACATTTTCTTTTATTATTTATAATATACAAATTCATGGCAAATATATAAGGAGTTAGGGAGACATTTACCAAATGTAACTTAGAGTACACATTTTTCCAATTCAATTTTTTCTATGTGTAAACCAAGTCATTAATTATTCTAGATACTACTAAATTACAAGTTTTGATGAAGAAGTCATGAAAACTTTAGTTAAGTGAAAAGATCAATACATTTTTCTTTTATTATTTATAATATAAAAATACATGGCGAATGTTTTTTTCTAAGACAAAATGTTGGAATGTTAGTATTTTTTTTTTATGTTTTAGTTTTGCTCGAGGACTTGTAAAAGGCAAGTGTTAGGGAATTTGATAAGTGTGAATTTTACATCGCTTTATAGTGGTCAAATGAACGATATAAATCTACCTCACTGAAAAAACAGAAGCTAATATTTAGAGTAATAAATGATCAAGAATAAACCTTTGATTAAATGACTGAAATAATTTCTTTATTGCTTAGATTTGTTCAATTCCTTGATCTCTTCTATTGATTAAAAAATAATCAATAATATTTACCTTAATTATTTTCTAAGCAATTCATTCCTCATAAATTACAAACAATACTTATTTTAGTGATATTAGGATTTTTCCTCAAAAAATAGATTTGTTAATGAGTATAGTGTTGAGTTTTAAAGGCTAGCAGAACATAACCACTTATATGAAATACAAGAATAACAAGTCATGATATTTTTAAGGTGGTAAAGACCTACAATTCAAGACAAGATTGGGGTACGTATGCTATTTATGCTTATAAAGGCAAGAAATATAACATTAAAGGTTGAGGTGATACTAAAAAAAACTAGTAGTAGCAGCAGATGTGATCCTTTTAGGATAATATACAACGAGTTGTGTAGAGTTAGTATTGCCGATAAGGAAAAAGCATTACAAATGATGAAACAACCCCCTGCTAAACAAGATGCCACTAAACCTGACGGAACTACGTGAAGCCAAGCTGAAATGAACAAGCCAAGTAATCCCCTGAATAATGGTGGGCAAGTGCTTTAAATATGGAGAACTAAGACATCATTTTAGTGATTGTAGGGGATCGAAATCGATCAACATGATTGAAGGTAGTTCAAGCAAAAACATTTCAAAGATGTTGATAAGTTGTAAAAGCTTGATGGAGATGAGAAAAATTTGTATAAATATGATGACGAGAATCAGACATAAGTGGTTAGGAAGATGTTCTTAATGCTAAAAGTTAATGAGGATTTGTAGTGATAGAAGTTATTTTATGCTTGATTCACCATAAATAATAACTTGTTTGATTTGATTATTAACAGTAGTAGTTGTAAGAATATAATATAAAAACATACTACTGAAAATTAAGGTTGCCATTAGAATCAACCTTGAACCATACAAGATAGGGCGAATAAAGGCAATTAGTTAAATAAAATTGATATAAAATTGCAAAATGCCTTTTTCCATTTGAAAAATATAAGGTTAGATATACTATAGATATGAATGCATATAGTCTAATATTTGGTAAGCCTTGATAATATGATATAGATACTAGAGATTTGGAAAAAGAAAACTTGTATAAGATTAGTAAAAATAATGTGAATTATATGTATATGCCTTTGAAATAGATATCCCAACCCAAAACTTTAAAAGTGAAGGGAAGACTTTTTTTACCATAACCAATTTAGAACAAGCCATACAAATAAATGTGCGGGAGAACATACATGTTCACTGATTTAGCAATTATATTTGCCTGCCTCCAAGTCTTTTTTTTTTTTTCCGAAATGTAAGAATATATTAAAGATAAAAAATATACAAGAACCAACAAGTTCAATATACATAAATATATAAAAAGGAAACAGGCTCCCTAACTAGGCATAAACATCCATGCCCATAAAAATAGATTAACAACCAAGCAGAAACTGAGCTTTGTTAGATTAGAAACCTAATCGGCAATAAGGTGCCAAACCTAACCAAAATACAAAATACAAAAGGAAAATAGAAAGCAAACTAACATAGCTGGAAGGCTACAACATATAAAATCCAAATGAGTACATGATGCATCAAATCATACATCAAGGAAACCACAACATTCAGCATGCACAATAAAAAAACCAAGTAGAGAGATAGGAAATGTGATATCCCATATCGGAAACGAGCGTCTAGAGTTAGAGCTTTATTAGTGGTGCTGGTTGCTAACATGTTGTACGCGTTTTGGGGCCATGCGTGGTGGCCAAGAATAAAACCGTGAGGGGAATCTGGGTGAAAGCCTTGGAATTGGATGGACTGGGAGGCCTAAAGTGGACAATATACAGCATGTTGGGTCAGGCCGTTACATTTGGTATCAGCGTCGAGAACGACTCGTTTTAAGGTGGGGGGATTGTGATATCCCACATCGAAAGCGAGCGTCTAGAGCCAATGCTTTATTAATGATGCTGGTTGCTAACATGTTGTACGCGTTTTGAGACCATACGAGGTTGCTAAGAATAAAACCGTAAAGAGGACCTGGGTGAAAACTCTAGAATTAAGTAAACTGGAAGGCCCAAAGTGTACAATATACAACATGTTGGCCAGGCCGTTACGGCAAAAGATTCCAACTAGCCGAGAAGATCAAATACATTAAACATGTCCCACATAGCAGAGACCTGACAACCAGCACAGATGAAGTCCACAAGGAAACCTAACACAAGAAGCCACAACAAAAGAGAAGCAAGACTGAGAGGGCTAAAAAGATAGCAGTAACAACTACATCCAAATCAAAATAGGCCATCACCAGCAGCAAATGAGGACTACTCAACGCTTTGAAGATCTCACTGAGATGCTGTACCTGAGAGCTTCCTAGAAGACAGAGGAAACAAAGCCAGCCAGAGCAGGAAGGCCCAACAAAAAAAGCAGAAAGCCATCAGCCCCCAAATTGGAGAGTGAAATGATTATTTTCATGGAAATGCAGAACCGTGAAGAACATAACCTGAAACTTGCGAAAGACAAATGAAACAAGCTTGCAGGTATTATCAAATATCCTCTTGTTTCGCTCTTCCCAAATTAAGTAGATCAGGATACCAAGGGAGTGATTGTTAAACCTCCAAGTCATTTTTCATATATCCCTTTCTTATTTTTTTAAGAAAGTTCTCTCTCATGTTTTTCTTGTGTATCCTTTCTTCGTGAGTGATTCTTGTTGTAATATACCATCTCTTATACATGGAGTTGTCAACTTACACTTAATCTCTAATTCTCTTGTTGGGTTCTATCATTTTTCACCTCTATTTTTTTTCCTTTTTGAATCTCATTTGTTTATCCACTCACTCTTGAGACTTCTTTCTTCTAAACACACATGATCTAACCCTTTAAAAGCCCTATTAGACCAAGCCAAGTTTGATGCTATTATGTTGGGAAGCAATGATATGTCGAGGGAAATACGATGGAAACATATTCCATTATCATATTACTTTTTCAAGAGATGAAGACCCTTTGACATGTACTTAGATTACAACGCTTTTAACAAATATATTTATACTAGAAATAATTCAAAAGACTTGGAATAATTATAATATTAATACATTATACGAGCGCTTAGAAAAACTAAATGAGTTTTTTAGATAAACTTTAAAATTCATTCCACCAGCAGCTGATTACAATTTCATTTGCGAGACTACAACACTGATCAGTAATTTGTTGGTGGCCGACGCTTGCAGCGTTCGGTGGGTCCGCAATTAGTCACTGGTGATGGGGTGGCAGCACGCATGAAGCACATCCAAATTGACTTACACTTTGTTCATGATCTTGTTCAGAAAATTTTTCTTACTGTTCACCATGTTCACACGAATGATCAACTTGCGGACCTGCTTACCAAACCACTCTCCAAGCAGCGCACAAATTTTCTCAAGCACAAGATCGATCTCACTGATGGGAGCCCGTTTTTGCGGGGGCGTATCAAGAAAAATCACATTGCCACCTCATGTAAGCTATTATTGCAGGATTCATGACAACATCGAAAAAGATTACACTGCCAACTCATGTGAATTATTATTGCATGTTCAACTCATGCAACGACAGGATTCATGACAGTATAAATCAATAATCATTGCAAGCTACAATCAAGGATTAGTTGATGTAAAGCTAGGATCGATTTCTTATATTTACTATAGCTAGAATCAGGGATCAACTAGAATCAGGGATTCGATTTTTATTCTTTCCTTTATAAGCCTTCCATACTTAGCACTCTATATCTTGTATATATATTATGTTCTGCAGTTTGAATGTAATTAAGCAAAATTCAAAACTTTTGTCTTCTCTTTTACGGTGACGGTTCAAAATATATTTCGCTTAGATATATATTAAAATAAATGTTTTTTGTTTTTAAAAAATTATTTTTAACATCAGCACATCAAAACAATATATAAAAACATATATAAAAAAATTATTTTAAACAAAAAAATATTTAAAATTTTTAGAAATATGATGCAAACCATGTTCATAAACATGCTTGTAGACTAATTGAGAATTTTATTGTGCATACAGAGATTACATAATTCCGAATAAAAGACTACAACGTACATAAGTAACATTTACAGGATTGCAAGAGTACTAGAGGAAACCTGTAGCATATGCATATCTGCCATGGCTCCCTCGGAGCTTTTATTTAATTTCCAACGACCATATAATTACATCGGTAATGGAAATGAAAGTAATAGATAGCTTTGAGCTCACAGCTTTTACCACTAGATGGACCCAAATCAAACTACTCTTTCATTTTCAAGGGCGACGGCAGCCACGCTCGCAAGGGATACAAGCTTTTTTCTTTTAGGGAGGACAATCTCGTTGGCGACTGCGACATCTCCTGCCAGTTCCTGGATCATAGGTAGGAGGCAGGTTTCTAGATGATGCATCGCCGGTTGATGGGATATTGACGGTAACGCTATCTTTTCCTGCAACGTCAACGCACGTTTAAACACGTTATGATCTGCATAACAGTATTAGGATGGATCTACAATACAGATATTGTTGATTTAAAATGTGAAAATTAAATGACGAAGTCAATCCATGTTTGACGATAATAAACCAAGATCTTTATAAAAAAAAGCTTTCATACAGACATGAATGACTTATTAAAGGTACTAATATATATGGTAATATATACGAGCCGATAGAAGATGGTCATACCATAGCCGACCAATTCTCGAGCTGCCATGGATAAAGGAGAGAAGGCAATGGTAGCTATAAGAATAGCTATCACTAAAGCTTTCATACTGAAAAATATTGTGTTTTACATGGCCATTGCCTCTCCTATACCCTTTTTATTTATAGCCAATACTCTTAATACAGATACCGATATTGAGGTTGTCTAAAACATCCTTGGATATTGTTGTATTTACGAAGTTGTTATTGGCTGGAAAGCTTGGATAGTTACAACACTTACAATCGAACTTCCACTTGTCTAATAAGTCAGGAGATGAGAACCTTAAGGTTTGAGAAAGAAAAAAAAGATGCTTCTTGGATAATACGAAAACCTAACCCTAGGAAAAGATTTCTAGAAATTCTACACCCTCTGAACAAGTCTGTAGATGACAAAACCTATATCTTTCGTTTCGGTACGTACCTTCGAAGAAAATTCCTTTGATCTCTCTTTCCTTGTGGTGCCAAAAATAAAAAGACAAATATGATTATTCAAACCGCAACAAATATATTTTGCATTTACAGCACTGATTGGTATATTATTTGAAAGCATTTAAAATAAATAAATTAATTAAACAAGAATTAATATTGATGCATGGACTCGACTCCAAGTCAGTGTAGGAACGACAAAGACAATGTAACCTCCCGTAAAGCGACCCTCGAAACAGAAGGGCCTTCAAATAAATATTACCCCTGAAAGACAGTAGTGGAGATGCCAAGGGGTAAATAATTCTCAATGTTTCTCAAGATTAACAATCAAAATAAGTAAAATAGACTTGGTGATATTAACAAAAATAAAATAAAATAAAAACTGAATCGCCGAGGTATTTTTACTGTGGTGTCTGGCAAGGTAACCCTCTTCACGAACCACTCAATAGTGCTCTATTAATTTGTTTTTGTAAGCTAACCTTTTCTTTTTTTTGCAATTGCATCCTTGTTTGTGATTTTCTTTCGGTTGATGGTCTTTAATAGATGCATATGCTCGAGAACTAAAGGTTTCTATCAGGTTTTTGGACTTGATTTGAAGTCCAAAAAATCAAGGTTGTCAAAAAATTTAGTCCATGTTTTTTATTGTTATTTTTTTATCTTTTATCTCATTGCATTTTTTTTTAATTTCATTACTTAAAATTTTATTGATTTAGAATTTTGCTTCATTATTTTTTAGGGCTTGCTGTCTCTAGGGTTAGCCCTGAGTTGATAACTAAGATCACAAGTTTCAAAAGTTAACACGGGTTGACTTTGATTTTTTTGTATTTTTTTTTCAATTTTATACTTTTAACATTTCATTTATTCAGAATTGATCGCCGTGCTTTATTTCACTTTTTTTATGGGGTTATCCCAATTCTATATCTATGGTCAAATGTTCAGCGGGTTGACCTGAATATTTTGTTTTATATGGTTTTTTTTATTAAATTATTTTTTTGGTTTTCCCCTTCAATATTTGGTTGTTTAATAATTAAGATTCATAATTTTATTCAATTTGTTTTTGATGAGGTTACTTGGATATCGCGATCTAGTTGCAGAGTTAACATGCTAACTTGAATGATCTTAAATCAAGTTTTTCCTTACATTATCAATTTTTGTTGTTAGTTTCTTTATTATCATTTATTTTTTTATTGGTATTATTTAAATTAATCAAATTTACTAAAATCAATCAAATTAATAACTTAAATTCAAGTCAATAACTTAATTTTTTTATATATAAAAAATGCTTGCATCGCCTTAATAAAAAAAAATTAGATTAGCCCGAGACTCAGCACATACACCTCTCCAGTAGATTATCAAATGTGAATACTCCTCAGGCATTGGAGTTTTTCCAATTTAAATTACTTTACTAGTCAAGCTAGTCCCTTCTCTTTATGTATATATGGAACACTTCTTTTTATATATATATATATATATATATATATATATATATATATATATATATATAAAAGAAAATTAAACAGTAATGTTGATGTACGGACTTGACTCCGAGTCCATGCAAGAACGACAAAGACAAAGACAAAGACAATGTAAGGAAAAAGACAATGCCTTAACTCTATTGGATAGACAGTGGATATGCCAAGATGTAAATAATTCTCCATGTCCAAAGACATCCTCAAGATTCACAATCACAATAATTAAAAAAAAAAAAACAACAACTAAATCTCCTTGGTATTTTCCTCTGACGTTTGGCACTGTAAGCCTCTTCACGGAGCACTAAGGATTTCAATAGTTGATGATGTTTTATATTAGCACATTCTTGAGAATTAAATGATCTCTTAATTTGAACCCAATTAGTGAGAAAATTCTTGAATTTGTATCTAAAGACTTGGAATAATTATAATATTAATACATTATACGAGCACTTCGAAAAACAAAATGAGTTTTTTAGATTAACTTCAAAATTAATTCCACCAGCAGCTGATTACAATTTCATTGCGAGACTACACAGCACTAATCCTTAATTTGTTGGTGGAGGATAGCAGCGTTGGTTGGCTCCGCAATTAGTCACCGGTGATGGGGGTGGCAGCACGCATCCACGGCCGATTCCGCCAAAGCAGCGTCTTATTGGAGGCATCCAAATCCTGCCATTGCTCCCATCATTGCCCTCAACGTTAGTAATTTCATGCCTGAGGCCACCTTTTCCTTCTGCAACATGATCAACATGCCCACCGCATCAAAATAAAGAACCTGAATACTGGAAATTAACACAAGCAAATGGAAAGAAATGCACTCACCAAGCTCAATTAGCTGTCGAGCAAGAACGAGAGGATGGAGCAAAATGGTATGCAGGAGAAGAAAAGCGATGATAGATGTTTTCATCATGGTACAATTTTAGCTAGCTAAGCAAGATTGGACCATAATTTATAGGGAAAACAATATTATAATATAAAGAGAAAAGTTCATGTGACACAGCTAATACAGTCATACATATTAATCTTTTCTATATATGTACAAGGTTTTTCAACATTCTTTCACGGGAGCACCTAGACTTGCTAGCTTCTAAATTTGACCATCTTCCTCCTTCCACTTGTACAGTTGTATTTGGTAAAGATACAAGTTTTTCAAGACTTTCTCATAATAAGTAGCATTTAAATAATGAGGAACTTTGGTGGTGAGGAGACTACAAGTCTACCATTGACTTTATTGGATTCTAGTGATTTTTAAAGAATGTTTTTTTTTTAAAAAATTAAAATATGTTCTCCAAAAATATATATATATATATATATATATATATATATATATATATATATAATAATAATAATAAAAATATAAGTATGTGAGTGTGACCTTCATGACTTTCTGAGTTTGCCATTACATTCAAGGTGACTCAGAAACAAGCTAAAAATCAAAAGTTCCAAGCACAAGGACTATGCCCGAAAGAAAATGTTGAAGAGATTTCAAATATAAAAGACAGGCTAATATATATTAGCCGCTTACCCTCTCTAAGATTTCAAACATAAATTTCCAAGCACAAGGTAATATAATTTGATTATGCCAGGAAGAAAATTTTGAAGAGATTTCAAACATAGAAGACAGGCTAATATATATATATATATACACACACCCTCTCTAAGATGCGAGTTCTTTTTTCTTCTTTTTTTAGCCTTAAAAATGTTCATGTAGCATAAACTTGTTTCCAAGTTGGAAAAAATATGTGATTAGAGTTATTAACTCGATTTGGTCAAATAAATTGAATTTATTTTAATCAGATAATAAAAAAATAATTAATATAATGAAAGTAAATGCATCAAATTAATAAAACAAAATTGATAACAATAACTTGATAAAAAAAACTGTAAAAAAAGATTTATAAGTAGCTTAATTCTTAACCCATTAAATACAAAACGAATAAATAGGGTAATAAAAAGGACAAAAAAACTAGTTCGGATCAAGCCGAGTTAGCATGACAAACCTGTAACTCAAAGAATAAGGGGCAAGCTGACTCGGGTTAACCCATCAAATCCACAGCCTAGAACATGAGATCGAGATAACCTGATAGAAAAGAAAACGTAAAAAATCACAAAGCTAAAAAGAAAATAAGTTGAAAAAAGATTTAAAAAAAAAAACGATGTCAATCCATATGTGATCCGGGGCTTTAAACCAAAAGCTCCCTATCTAGAAAAACCATGATGCCCAATTTCCAACCAATTAAATATTGAAGGATTCACTTGAAAAAAAAAATATCAGTTACATAAAATGATAAAAAAAATGACAATTAAAAAAATAGGGATCAAAATTGAAATACAAAATAAATTTTTTTTTTTATTGAAAGGTGAAATTGGAAAAAAAATTAATTGAATAAAAGGACCAAAAAAAATAAAAATAATGAGGTTCAAAATTCAAATAAAAATAAAAATAATTTTTTGATTGAAGGGTGAAATTGAAAAGAAAAATCAATTCAACAAAATACCTAAAGAATAATCAAAATAAGGACATATTTGAAAAACACAATATATAATAAATTAAGATTGAATGATGAAATTGAAAAAATATAAAACTTCTACAAAAAGACAGAACAAAAATTAAAAAAATAAAGTTTGAAATTGAAATATCAACAATAAAGAGGGCTAGTATGTAATTTTTAGGGAAGAAGAGAGAAATGACAAAAAAAAAAGTTAAAAGAACATGAAGTATATGAAGTATATGTGGAATTCAAAGGACAATATAAAATGAGTGAATAAGTTGAGATTAAATTAAATAAAGAAAAGTCATAACAAGTTGTTGGAATTACTCAAGAGAATAAAATTGATATCAAAGATGACTTAAGTGTGGATATGTTGTCCAAACCAAACATATCTATATTGGATCAATCTTTTAAAATTATCAATTGAATTGGTGGTTATGACTTTGTTGTTAGGGATGATCAGAAATATCAAATGAAGTTTTCATTATCTCAAAAGATGGTATCATATGGACTTGACTTTTTAAGTCTCAAGAAGTTTTTTTTAGGTTGTGAAATTCTACATGAATATATCTTTGTTGAAATTAAATTTCAAATATTTGAAGCAAGCTGCTTTGTGGATAAATTGATAACAATGCTACATTCAAAGTATATATTCCTCTTGCATAATCGAGTTCAATTTCTAACAATTAACTTGAAGGCGAGTTTTTCACAAGTAGAAGAGACCAATATGGGGAACTTTAATTTTTATTTTTTTTTGTATAATTATTTTTTTTTTGTATTGTTTCCTTAGTTGTTAAGATTTTTTAGGTTTTAAGGTGTTTTGAAGAGTTCATTATGTAGTCTAGTAAAATAAGCATAACTTTTGATCTAATTGTTAGATGAAACTGAAATTTTGACATAAGATTTTTAAGTCCTTGTTGTTACCTGTAGGGTTTAAATTCCATAGTCTTTGATTGCAAAGTTTTAAGATAAGGTAAAAAAGTTATTGTTCAGAACTTTCTTTATTTACCTAGTTGATTTAGAATTTTTTTTTTCAAGTTAGATTAGAACTCTTTTATTGTTTTTTAGTTTTTTTATTAGTATATAAAAAGCTAGAAGAGCCAAAAATAGAGAGTTATCAAAAGAATAAGGACTAAAGTTAAAATACCAACAACAAAGGGGGCTAAGTTGTAATTTTTAGTGGTGGAGAGAGAATAGAAAAAAGAAAAAAAGTAAGGCCCATTGTCGATAAACTAGACAACCAGCGCTGACGTGTCGCACCACCATCTAGAGGACATTGCGATACTTCTAATAACACGACAAGAGTGTGCCATAGGCACCCCAACTTTTTTGTTTTTTTTATTTGGTCTAATACCAAATTGCCTCTAAGTTGACTAATGGAAAACCATTGTGAAAAGATTAAAATGCCCTTTTACATCAATTTTAAAATTTTTTGTTTTAAAGGAATTTTGTTCGTTTCATTATACTTTTGTTTTTGTTTTATTTTTATATTTGGTCAAATACCAAAGCACCCCTCAGCTGAATTGATAATTACAAAAAAAAAATTATAAATACAAAATTGCCCATTAACTTTAGTCTTAATTTTTTTTGCTTCCAATAGTATTTTGGTCTTTTCAATGCATATTTGAAATGGAAAAAGACTTATTTGTCTTCGATGAATTTGGTAATAACTAATGGACATTGATGAAAACTAAAATGCCCTAAGAAGCCAAAGTTAAGTTTTTTTTTTGTGGAGGGGCAAAACCGTGAAATCACTATTTAATGAACAACGAGTTCACTCATAAGCTACAATAAAAATCCCTCCCCAGTTAGCTTTTTATTAGTGTATGTGTGTGTGTGTGTGTGATCCTTTTTTTTTTTAGGTTTTTGAGCAATTTGTTTTATGAATAAAGCTTATCTTTTCTACCAAATATTTACTATAGTAAGTTGCTCGCATGTTACTATAAAGATTTTTTTATATATAATGTTATTAAACTTAGCCAAGTTTCATGTGTCAATATGGTAATCTGTTGACATGGCTATTGGACTATTCTTAGTTTTTAAAAAACCCATGTGGGAGTTGATCTAATATATCAATAAACCAATTTATGAATACAAAATACTACTAGATTGGTTCAAAAATTAAACCAGACTAGATTGGCCAACCAACCACCCTTTCTCTCTCCTCCCTTGTTTTTCATTTACTTTGTCTTTCATTTCTTAAACTCAGGGACTAGAACTTGAAGAAAATAAAATTTTGGATTAAAATGTAAAATTCTCGAGAAAAAAAAGACTAAAGACAAAATTACAAAAACAAAAAACATGAGAGACAAAAATACTTAAAAAGACACCTCATGTGCAATGAAAAATAAGAGAAGAAAACGAGACTTCATTTTTGTTTATTAACAAATTCAATCTCTAAAGTTTCAATTATTTGTAATAAATAAAATTGAATTTTATTTTGTCAAATCGATCATTAACTCAATATCATAAAGTTTTTCCAACTTCTCAAGAATCCCATATTAAGTTAATAAAAACAAATAATAAATTTTAATTTTAGATCAACTCAACGTGAAAGAATCAAAATAAGAAAAAAATTAAGTAACTAAAATAAATTAAAGGATAAAAAAAAGTATTGTGCAATTCCACAATACTTTTTTTCATGGTATACAGTGAAAGCTGAAGGCATTTTATGTTTTTTTTAATTTAATGTTAAAAAATCAATTTTTTTTTAAACTCGCAAAACTTAGTTACTATGGGGGCATTTTAGTGATATTTTATATGATACGTTAAATAAGATAACAAAGTGAGTTTATTATAGAAAGTTCAGCAAGAATTCAAAAGGCCTTAGAAACTATATCCCCTTTGAACAAGTCTTCTATAATTATTGATGAAAAGACTTAGATATTTTATTTTTGCATCTTTAAGAAAATAAATGACAAATAAGATGATATAAACTTCGACAAGGTATTTTGCATCCACAACACTGATCACATAGTATTTGAAAGCATTATATTATTGTATATTATTTTGATTAATAATTTTACTTTTAGGATATGGAAAATTATCTTAGTTAATGAGTGAAAATTTGAGTCATAATTTTCAACAAACCAACCTATAGAAAAATTCTCGAGGAGAAAAAGGAGCTTCAAATGCAATTTGAGGAGCTGATGGATAAGGGGTTCTTGAGGGAGAGCATGAATTTATGTGCACTTCCAATACCACTTGTGTCTAAGAATAATAGGTCTTGGAGGATGTGTTAATTGTAGAGCTATCAGCAATATTATGGTAAAAGTATAGACATCTAATTTCTAGGCTAGATGACATGTTGGATGAGTTACATGGATCATGTATCTTTACAAAAGTTGATTTAAAAAGTGGATATCGTCAAATTATGATGAAAGAAGGAGATGAATGAAAAAATACCTTTAAGACTAAATTTGAGCTATATGAATGGTTGGATGCCATTTGATCTTACTAATGCATTGAACTTATTTATTAGAATGATGAATCATGTATTGCATGTATTTATAGGAGCATTTAGTATAATCTATTTTAATGATATCTTGGTGTACAATAAAAGCTTAGAGGAGCATATGAATCATTTGTGTTGTGTGCTTTATGTTTTGAAGAATGAAAAATTGTATGCCAAGTTAAAGAAGTGTACTTTTTGCATGGTTAAAATTGTTTTTCTTGGTTATGTTGTTAGTGAAAAAGGTATTGAAATGGTGAAGAAACTTTATGAGAGGCAAATAAAAAAGAAAAATGAACAATATGTATCTAAAGCTAACAAAGACCGTAGACATGTTATCTTTGAACCTGGTAATTGAGTTTGAGTATGAATAGGAAAATAAATATTTATAGCCCATATATGATCTAAGCTACAACATAGAAGGGATGATCTTTTCGAAGTCATTGAATGAATTACTGATAATGCATATAAGTTGAAACTTTCAGGAAAGTATAATGTTGTTGCTACATTTAATGTTTCTAATCTTTCTCCAGTAATAATTTGAGGTTGAATCTTTTTTAAGAGAAGAGGGATTTTATAAATAAACACATCAAAAGAAGGTTTCGTAATGAGTTACTATTCAAATACACTATTATCTCTGACACAACAACTCTGCCCTCCTCTGAAACCAACTCTAATATAAACCAGATCCTTCTTTCTTCTTCTTTTTCTTCTTTTTCTTCTTTTACAGTAGGCTTTGTAATAAGTTCCTATTCAAATATAGAAATAATTAACATGTTGTTATTCATGCATGAACATTATTCATTCAATCATTGTTATTTTATTTTTATAACTACGCATTCACGTTAGCTTCATTTTATAAAATAAAAAGCATTCTCGCCTTTCGTGCGGACATGTATATGTAAAAATTTATTTTTGAAAGTAGGCTACTATTCACCCATGTATTTTTTTTTTTTTGCCTTCATGTTTATGTTATTTTCATTTTATAAAACTATATTTTTGTTTTTTTACATATGTATGTGCATGTAAATATTTATTTTTGAAAAATAATAAAAACAACATTAACAAGTTTTTGTTAAGTTATTGCCAAGTTAGTGTCATGTTTTTGTTTAAGCTTGAGTTTTAATAAATAGGTTGACATATCTTCTAGTAACAGTAGGCCTAACACAACTTTTTTTAACCTTAAAATGAGTTCAATAATGAATTGAAATATTTTCATCAAGTTAGCATCAAGTTTTGATTTTAATTTTAACAATTAGGTCATCATATCATCTAGTTTTAGAAATTAACGTACATCTAATGTGACATATTAAAATAATAAAAAAATAAGGTTAATAATAAATTCACAAGTCTTCTCAAAGTTGGACCATCATGGGACAAGCGTGGTAAAACAATAAACAAATAACAATGATAAAGAGATATTTATAAATAAATAAACAAAAAAAAATTATTAAATTGTGAGACTTCTAATTTAAAGTTTAACACTAACTCTACAAGTATTGGCCAACAATAAATAGTTTCTGAATAAATTTAGAAAATATTTTAAATAATTAGTAGCATGTGTATAATAAATTTAACAAAAAAACATATAGTAAAAATAACATTATTTTGTGGATAGGATACGGGTGATTTTATTTTTTATTAAATAGGTTTGAACAACTATTCAATCATAAAAAATAAAATAATAGGAATTACCAGCAACATTAAAGGCTAGCGTTTCCTGTTCTGGACACGTAGCAGACCTTGTAATTCAAAGTTTTTTTCCTTTTCTATTTTCTTTTGCACTTCTTGTTGGATCCTTCCTCAACTGGCTTGTCTATGCTTGTTGACTCCTGGTCAATAAGAGAATGGTATCGACATTGAATCTTCGTGTAATCATCCTAAGTTGATGTGATTCCCTGCTGCTACACCGTATGTATGCAATACGGTGAAATAACTGTTACAAGAAAGTCTCTGGATGCCATAGTTCGTCCATGATTCCTCTCAAACATATAATTAAAAATATTCAAGTGTCCTAATTAAAAATAATAAATTACAGGCAGTTGAAGGGAGTATACGAGCACCCCAGAAATAAATACAGTGAGAGGCCCTGCGAAGAATGCATATATATACACCCCCAATGACGATAATAAATAAGAGGATGTGCACCAACAGAAATGGCCGTTTCTGATATAAGAGGGAAAAAAAAAACCTAGTGGTGTTGAGAGCATAGAAGTTCAGACTTAGAATGGGCTGATATAGCTGGCCATTCTTAACAAAACCTCAGGAACTAGGCGCCTTCTTGGAGGTGCCATAGCATCCTTGGCAAGAGCTTCCTCATCACCAGCATGTATCCCAGCGACCAGATGGTCAAACATGTCATCTTTACCACCTCTTAGAGGATCCTGAATAAGGTGACGACCCAATCATTAGGGTGTGTTGCATTCTTGGTGTCTAAAAATGAGTTCTGACGGCCAGTTCTAAATAAATTAAGCCAATTTGTATGAAATTCAGTTTAATCCTTACTCTGACTGGCCAGCTTCTTAGTGAGGGTGATTAAAAAACAAAAACAGAGTATCTGTTCATCTACTGATGTGGTAGTGGGATTTTGATTGACTAAAACAAATTCACAATTTGGCTGGCAATAAGTAAACCAATCATAACAACTATAAAACAAGACATCCAACTCAGCACTTACTTGAAGAAACAAGTCTGAATGGGTTTTCCCATCAAACAAAATCAGCTCAGTTTGTGCTCCTAACCTTTGAAGAGCAGCTGCAAAATCTTTACTGAAAAAAAGAAGCGTATATGTAAATACAATGCGTTGAATTGTCCAAGAACTTGAGATTCATGCAAAGTTTCTCACTAGATTATTTAAATCCAAACGGACTATGAGCTAATTTCAACTCTAATTTCATTTCTTCATAATTTTCAAAATTGAAATTGTATGAATATCTGACACATCAAGGAACTTTGATTGGGACGAATTGTATCGAACTTGATATACGTTATGTACTGAGATTCCAAAGCACTAGACTAAACCATTTATATATCTTTTTAATATGAAGCACATCATTGATGTCAAAAACAGGATATTCTAACCTGGCAAATGATGGTATTGAATAATCTGCTGTTCCGTGAAAGAGAATAACAGGAGGCAGAAGAGAAACAGCATTTCTATTGCTTGGGTCCTCTATTCTAACTCCAGGAGAAAAACGTTTAAGGGATTCTTCACCTTCCATTATGCTGTAACCACAAGTCAGAAAAAACTTATTCTGGATAATGAACTTTAGGCAATAAATGCATACTAGTATAATTCATGAGTAAATAGTGATCAGCATCCAGTGAGCTAATATTCTGAGGGTACCTTAGAAAAAGAGAACGGTAAAGGCCTCGGTTGTTGAAATGATCGACTAATTTGCATAAATTGTACCTGTTCAATGTTTCCAATTGATCTATGTGTGGATTATACACCATAATGCCCATTACAAGCAGATAAAAAAAAAAGGGTGCTGAAAAAAACAAATTATAACTGTCAAATCATAAAATCCTCTTCAATCATCGAAACTGCAAACTATACGTGAGTAATTTGTACAAAACTAGATGATGTTTTCTCTAAGACATACCACTTTATTTCCCATCTTATTTTGATTAATAGTATATAAAATAAGATCACCAAAGTTCAAAAAGAAGAAGGAAACAAGATGATAACACAGCAGATAACAAAGTCCGCAAAGGAAATTTGGTAGATTGATATCCTCATGCTGGTTTATGTACATTATTGTCCAGAGCAGCGCACAGATGCTTAATAACTATTGGAACTGGCAGAGCTAATAACTACGCTCATCATCATGAGAATGTTGAAATATCTACAGAGCCAAAGAAGTTCCAAAAATAGCTGATAGAGCTGAGAAGGTGTTTAAACACCATCACTGATTCCCACAATCTGGTAATATCATAAACAAATATTTTTTTCTCATTATAAGAAAACCAACCAGTAGATAGTACATTTGGTTGAAAGAAACAGAGATTAGATCAATGACTCTTTACTCATTCTCAATAAAACATTCTACTTGTAAATGGTAAATAATGCTTTCCTTGATTTTAGTAAACTTCCACGAGATTCATGAAATAGATAGAGAAGAAAGCTTACCCTCCAGATAAACCAAAATATGCTTTTATCTGGGAGACACTCCAGGAGATGCTCTCCTCTCCCTTAGCTTCTCTGATCGCTTGGTCCAAGAGGGCACAAGCAGAAATGTGTGCACCAGCTGATTGTCCCATTAGATAGATCCTACTCAATAATAAGCAAGAAGAAATCAAGGAAATAGTTTTAAGATAAGAAGGAACATGGAAGAACAAAAGAAACTATTATATCACCTGTTAGGGTCACCTCCATATTCAGCAATGTTGTTGCAAATAAATGAGATCCCCTCAGAAGCATCTGTTACCATATCACCAATGGTTCCCTGGGGAAAATTTCTGCATAAGCATGCCGAACAAGTATTGTTGATGGAGGTAGACGACAAGTGAGCAATATGTAAGCAAGTAACTGTAAGTTCAGGATAAGTAATATTTCAAAAATATAAAAGACTCACGTTCTTCAAGCTGTCATAGATAAATACGTCACTTGAAATGTATTTTCCATCCCACGATAATGGGCTTATGAGAACAAAAACCATTAACTAAAATATGTTCTGCTTAAATTGAAACCACATACCTGTAATCAATACATGCCACTATGATGTCTCTTTCTGCCAACTGTTGTCCTAGAAGACTTCCCCATGCTTTATACCTAGATCAGCATTAACGCACAGCAATGTAATGTGAGATGAAATGCAAGAAAATATATGGTCGTATCATATTCTCTGGCTCAAATCCTGCTTGCTTGAGGCTGTTTTGTACCAGGTAGCTATACTCATAGTAAAATGATTCATATATGGCATTTACAAACTGTCACTTGGCAACTTACAAATGAATAAACTGAAATCATCACAAAATCCACAACAAACGATGAAGAATTCAAAATATGCAAATTCATCATGAACTCTAAAGGAAAGTCTACCAGCAACTTTAAATGGCTCACCCAATAATCCAGGCACCTCCTGTGACAAATGCCACGACTGGCTTTGGTCCATCTAAATTTTTTGGAAAATACAGATCCAGCCTGAAAAATCACCATTGCATTAGGAAAAATATAGCTTTGAGTCTGTGATATGTGACAAGCTCAAGTTCACAGATATGAAAAAAATAATAAATCACAGGGTCAAGTACCTGTTTCTGGGTTGATCACCATAAACAATACTTCGTTGAACCTGACTTGAGAAGAAATAATAATATGCAACTGCAGAGATCAAAAGGCAAGTTATTTTCCATCAATCTAATGATTTCACTGAATCTGAAAGTCTACTTTTCCTGCAATTTCTTGAAAAACACAATATTTAAGATTTCCCCGCCCATTGAATGCATGATCTCCAACTTATGGTCAGATACATGTTGGCAATATTATTGAAAGAAATGTGAAGGTCAAGATAAATACAATTTTTAGTTAAATAATAGGGTTTCCAAGTGAAAAAGATCGAAAAATAGAGCTAGATATGAAAAGCTGGGTAGTTGCCATTTACAGTGCATGAACTGAACTGGTTTAACTCATTTATATTAAAACAACAGAAAACAATTTCTTCTTCCATACAGAATTCTCAGTTCTCTAAATTTACTTGCATTACATTTGAATTAAAACAACAGAAAACAATTTACTTACATTTCATAACCACAAGCTCATAATCATTAACTAATACTCATGCAACAAAAATACACACCTTGAAGAAAACCCGGCATAAGTAGAGCAGCATAAATGCCAAGAGCAGCTAATCTTGTGATCCACCGGTAGCCTACCCTGAATGAAAATATATGTTTAAAAATGACATAATGCAAATGAAAAGAAATAACATTAATAAATAAATAAATAAATCTTCTTTCTCCACCATCTGCTCCTTGAAATACTAACAATTTTAACCAAAGCAATCATTGCAGCAGCTAAATAACAACAAGCCTGGACCACCAGGCCGTTATTGCTCTAACATGTATAACATCAGTAATTACAGCTCTCAAAATTCATAACATAAATGCTTAATATATATATATATATATAAACAAAATTTAATTATCAAAGCTACACAGTTAAGGGAATATAATTTTTTTTTAAAAAAAAAACTGTCTAAAGGAACGTCGGAAAAATAATAATAAAATTTAAAGGCATTTCTGTTTAAAGGAACGTCGGGAAAAAACTGTTTATGTATCATACAAATACTTACACAGGTATTTCTACACAGTTACGATTACTATACCATGATAATCAGAGAAGATATTTTACCCTAGATATCGGAGCAGAGTGATGGTAAGCCGAGTGAGCAAGTAGGTCTCGGCGGCGGCGTGACCGATATCTCGACTAAACGACTGTTGCCTCCCCAGCTTACCCAGCTTACCGAGCTTACCGGAAACTCGTCGCCGCTGCATTTGATTAAAGCTACCGCTACTAACACTAGAACCCTGAGAAAGCAGCGGTTTGGCGTCCGTTTGATCGTTGTCACAACTCATTATTGTAGTTTCAGTTCCAAATGAACGGTTGCGATTTGAAGAAAGAGTAGCCGGCGGTGATGAGGTCATCGTGGCCGCTAGATTTGGATTCGGATTCGAGAATGATTTATTAAAGAGCGTGTGTTCTTGTTATTGATGGTGGAGTAATTACGATAGAGTTGGAAGCCGTTGGAAAAAGAAACGAATAAAAATGGACTCCCAGCATTCCATGTCTCTATAAATAATCTGCGCTCGGGTGCCCCAATTTCACAAATAAATAATCATTTAAAATAATAATAATTTACAAAGTAGAATTGTGTTATTATAATAATAAAAAAATCCAATTTAAATCTTTTACTTAGTAGAATTGTGTTGTCATAATAATAATAAAAAAAAATCAATTTAAACATAGTACTTCATCACTAGTTTACATAATGGTGAAATATATTAACATGAAAAAAAATATCAAAGAAGATTATTTAGTATTACTATTAAACTCGGTCCAATAAGTTAATTTTAAAAGCTCTTAACCCGACATTTTATTTAATTTGAATTTAAAATAAAACTATGTAAAAGTTATATTGGTATAATCTTGACGATTCTTAAGATAACTCAAACGAGTATAAATATATATAATTTAGTTTTTTAAAAAAATTAATATGAATTTTTTTTAATTTTAAGATAATGATATATTAAATTGATTAAATTTTTTTGATTTAATTTGTAAAATTTATTATTTGAATTAGTATTTATATATATATAAAGAATGAAATGATGAGTTTCTTTGCATGCCGTCGGCAATGGACGAAGAATTAAAATAGAGCAATAAGAAAGTTTGCGAGAAAAGTGATTTTTACATTGAAAATCGTCTATCTCTAAGATGATGATTTTGATGTTGAAATAGCGAACAAACAAGTGACGTACTAAATTAAGTTTTTCTTTTTTGTCAAATTTTAAGTCAAAATCCTCCATGCTACCGTGCCGGCCATATCCTGCAGATGTGGTAGGAGAGTCGTGCCCTGCCCAGCTCAGCTGAGCTCAGATCTAACTCGGTTAGCCGCACCTCTGTAATTGTGCTACCAAGTTTTGGAACACCCTCGACTCTTGCAGAGAATCATATCAATTACAAGGAAGGTTACACTGCCATGTGGCGTCTGAATTTGCGATTAGATTTCAAGATAATGTTTGGGAATGCGGTTTAATCCGTGTTTTTAAAAATTTTGATTTTTTTTTGTTAAAATTTAATATGATTTATATGTTTTTGATCGTTTTGATGTGCTGATGTCAAAAATAATTTTTAAAAAATAAAAAAACATTATTAACATGTATTTTGTCACGAAAAGTTATTTAAAAAACACCCGCAACCACACTGTAAACAAGCTTTTAATTGGTTATGGGCACCACCACACCTGGTATTGCCTCGGCACAAAACCAGATCTTGTGTGGGAAGGAGATGCCACGCCATTAAAGCTAAGTTTTTTAAAAAACATTTATCAAAGTATATTAAAAGTTTTGATAAAATAATATTTTGAATTTTTTATATATATAAAATAGCACACCTGCATATTGTTATGTTTCTAAAGTGTGACTTTTATTAGATGTAATTTTGATAAAATAGCTTGCTTTCACAATGCTAGCATCAAATATTTAAATTGCTGCTTACTGCTATGCAGACTATGAGGGTCCAACTCCAACTGTATTGTAAAGTTATTTTGTAATTTTATATATTTATATTGTCTAATTGTGAATTTTTTAAAAATATAATTAAACTAACATATTTTTAATTCTAGATGGTATGCTAGTAAAGTATTTGAAAATAATTCAATACATGTGTTGATATTTTATCAGAGCGAGCTAATTAAACAACATGCTATTCGAGTATTTTTTGAGCCATGTGTTGGCGGTTGCTCCGGCTATTTGCACTATCACGATGGATATATAAACATCACTGGTCCTGTTAATATTTTTTTAGATGGTCAAGCTGCATTGCTTAGATCGAGTAATGCATTGATTCAACTATAGACAACACATTCCAGCCGGCATCGATACAAGTGATGCTTTGCAAGCCATAACTCGTCAGGATAAAAATAATGATTATGACTGGTTAAGATGTCATGAAACCTATGTATTATAATAAGATGCATGGAAAAATAAGATATTTATAAAGATGCATTTTATAATTATAAACGAGTAGTATTTGATTTGTTACATGAGTATCACATTTTGGATCATTACTCTAGATCTCAAGCAGTTTCCTTCACTTGAATACATGCATTAAAGCAACTATTTTTATCTTAAATTGTACACTTCAATAACACTGAAATTTTATATCAAGATTTTTTTTTTATGGATTATGAATTTAACATTTATTTCATAACTATTTTTTTTTTCACATCAATAAATCTTCTATGTCGGTGATGTATGTTTTATTCCTTTCTGAATGGCGAATATTTAACTAATAAAGTGGGGTGTTTTTATATGTAAAAGAACGAATCCACGCCAAACCGGCATGCAATGTATTTGGTCACTGTGAGAATGATGAAGTAACACGACATGAATCGATGCATGTGGAGCATGTTACTGCCTGCAAAGATAGAAAGAAATCTGGCACCGAAGCGTTGTTCTGCCACTACTGAGCATGACCGGTGACTCATGCATAGGACACTCTGCTTCTTCTTCTTCTTCTTCTTTTTGGATCAAATCGTACGTGTGGCAAGGAAAATTGATCACGCATCATCTCCGCAAGCAATAGGATTTCCCCATTTATGGGCTGTCCTAGTAAAGCTTGGATGCAGATATTATAGATGCTTTACAGACATGATGAGGAATTCATGTTTTCTTTCTAAATGCAGGAATATCAAAATAATAAATAACTGAGGATATCGAGGCTGAGTTATATAGAGGTTAATTTTTCATGCATATTGATGATGTTTGTATAAACTTGTTTAAATTTAATCTCAAGCAAACATATCATTAGTACATTTTCATTTAATATTTATCATCAAAATATATAAATATTAATATATGACTTAAAGGTCAACAAAATTAACGTAAAGATTTAACAAAGATAAAACAATTGTCAAGGTTAAAGGATCCACTAATGGTACTTTAAATAAAAATAATTAAACTCTTTTTATTGTTCAACTAGAAACCACACACAAAAAAAAGATTTCAATCAAGTGATTTATTATTAATGGCTCATTTTAAGTTGTTAACATGATCTTATTAATTATCTTTAACTACCTTATTTGAGTAAAGTCAACACTTGTAAATGTTGTTAATAATTCATGGTGTTAACTTATGTCAACAACAAATCAGAATCCTGTCAAAAGATAGGTGTCGGTTCTCCTTGTGGTAGGCTGTGAAAGAATTAAGTATTTGTTGTATCAATGATTTTACATCACAAATCAAGACTTGCCACTTAATATGAAGGGTATTAAGATTGATTAAGATTACAATTATAACACATATTAATAACAAACTTTCTTGAATTTAAACATCAAAGTCCATGTTAAGTTTGTACTATTTACACCATTAATGTAACATTTTCACCTTGACAAAAATAAACTTAACTAAACATAATTAAGAAGAAAAACATAAATAAACAAGAAAAGAATATAGCTATGATATAAATTAACTTAGTATAATAAAGAAAATGATAAGCATAAATAAGAGATTAATGAGAATATAACATGAAATAAAACTTGAATGTTATAAAAAATCAAATAAAGAAAGCTAGAGCATGAATCTTGATCTGAAAATCAAGATGTCTTAATGTATGAAAAACATCTCCCTTTATTTATTAAAATTTAAAACTATTTATATTGTGGCTAACTATTAATTTGGTGACTGGACAAAATATCATTTATAACATTATAATATAAACAGGTGATCTTCATAAAAGTTGTAAATCATTGTTTCATCTTTCCAACCCAAAAGTAACGGGCTTATTTAGATATCTAAAACTCTAGATATAATCTAAACACCAAACAGTGTATAGGCTATAAAACAGATTTAAATTTTTATTTTGTTGCTAAGATTTGAACTTTAAAACAACAGTATTTAGCCTTGAGATCTTCATGAATGTTTTATTTCCACGTATTAACTCTCCATTAAGCTAAATCACACCTGAATTCGAGGTCGATAACTCCAGTTATAATCTAAAAACCAAATAGTATTCCAGTTTAAATAGAACTAGCCCAACTAGGATTTCTTCTCTAAACCTAGTCCTCTTTGTGTCTCTTAACATAAACTTTAATTTTAATAATTAAATACATCAATCAATCTTCTAAATTGTGAAATATATTTATTTTATAATATGTATTTAAAACCAACATTTACCGTAAATTAAATATATTTTATATTATCATAATTATTATTATAAAAGTGTACTTTAAGTTTGAATCTCTTTCCAGAAGTATTTAAGCCTTGTTAAATTCCAATAAGGTTTCAAAGCCTTGCATTCTTCGTTAGGGTTCTTACCTGGGTTGCCATGAGAGTTTTGTCCAAGAATATTGTCCATGATCATTTTAGAATCAGATTCTGATATTATATTCCTAAGCTAATGCAGAAAGCATCGCAAGAATCCTGTCCAGTTATCCCACAGGCTCTTGGCAAGCTGACATAGAATTACTTGTACAGGAGCTTTACTATGCATAAAACCATCTCCACAGCCGTAAGAACATATGGTAATTTGAACAATAGTCTAAAATCTCCACTTAAAACAAAAACCCAGGAATGAGGCACATCTCTTGTGAACTTCATGAAACCAAGATAGCTAAAAGAAGTGCCGATCCCTTTTATGCAAAAACATGTAGAAAAAAGGCTCATCTCTTTTATGGAAAAGAAAGTTTTCTATCTCTTCATCTATTGTTTTAAAATACTAATGATGAAGTATTTGCGTGTCAAGACAAATATAGTATAAAAGAGAAAAAGATTGAAAATTTAGGGTGATACTGGTGTTGAAAGTTTTGATGATAATTGTTTTAAAAGCTTGATTTTTTATCTAAAAAATTAAAGAACAATGAAAATGAAATAATTCGAGAAGGAGAGCGGGGAGAGAGAAAGAAAGGGGCGACTTGAAAGACAATTGGGATAGACTCAGGGATTGTGAAGTTTAGATTTAGAGTTTTTTTATAATGGATTTAGATTAAACCAGTTCAAAATTTCAAAAACTGAAACCAAACCAATTTTTTTCTTAAGCTTTTTAATTGATTTATTCAGTCTCTTTTATAATTCGGTTTTTTTGTTTTTTTGATTTTTTTTTTACCTCTGACAAGTACTGTTTATTTGACTAGAATAGCTAGCCAAGTAGGTGCAACAATGCTCTGCTATTTTTTCACACACACTAGCCATTACAGCTAAGGATGAGTTTGGCTACCAAGAGCGTGGATGCAAGTCATAATTTAAGAAGGCCAAGTAAAATTCTAATACATTCTCCTTTCTATCTATATAATCTGTAAAATAGAGAAATATCTAATGTATTAAAATGAAAACTTTCTGATCGTCTAATCGGACAGGAGAGGGAATGGAATGGGGCAATTTGAGATTAACAGTAAAGATTTATCCATCCAGGACCAAGCTGGCTCGTTGGCCGCACATCTAGCTTTGGTTTTTACTTCCGAATAATGAAACTCCCATCTCAGATGATTCTTTCTTCCTTTCTCGCTGGCCACACATTTACCTAAGCCACCATCTTTGAACAGCAGAAAGTGGAGTGTTCAAGAATGGGCAGTGGCGGTGGACAAGAGGATTGATGGCCCTTCCGATCTGAGCCCACACGCTCTGATGGTGACCAGCAGTCACAGGGGCATGATACATGAGCTTCAATAGCTGTTAAGAAAAAATTTGAAAAACACGAAAGAAAGGCTTAGTTCTAAGATCACTGGAATGCCACCATTTCTTAACTGAAAATGTTCCTAAAAATCTATAGTGAAATATTGTACCGAAAGGGAAAACTCATTCTATTTTCTTAGCTGCAAGTAAGCGTATCTCATCCACCAAACACAACAGAGCAAATTTTAGTGTCCCGTGAAAATCAAAGAACATTTTGAAACCCCCCTACCAATCACCATTAAAACATACTTAGGAGCAGAACCTAAAAATAGTAGCACGTCTTCGTTTGATCAGCTCAAGACAACAGATTCATAACATCAAATTCTCATAGTTTGCTTCAAGCATTTTGATTTTTGCAGGACCAACGCTTTTCAATCTGGCTCCAAATTCTTTGGTGGACTCGTTCAATTTCATAATTTTACACCTTCACAATCCCAGGAAATTTCCGTGGATTAAATAGGAGGAACACATTTGCCTAAGTGCATGCATAGATATTCTCTAATCTACTTCTTGCCTTCATTTCTTAAATTGCACCACTATAATAAGGTGCTTATATAAGCACTCCACTTTTGAAAAGATCAATTTTCATCAAAACTTTAATTCAGTTCAAATGCATGAGTGATTGTTTCCCTGCTTTCCCAACAGGAATGGGTCAACATGCATGTCCGTATTGATCAAACAAATATCTATTTGGATCCACCCCACCAAAAAAAAAGAGGAAAAGGGGAATTTGTTTACATTTTCAACATTGAAATTCATTCATCACAATATTGCATGATCAGAAAGTAATTTACCTGCCAGTACATGAATGTTTGTATTATGTTGCGTTGCCACCTGCATTCATCAAACCATGATTATTATTCCAAAAAGAAAAAAAGGTCAGATCAAAAGGAAGGGAATAGGTTTAACAACTTACGAGAACAAGGAGACAATTAACAGGAAGCCAAGCCCAATTTCAGTATGAGAGGACAGAATGCCGAGGGTAGTTGTGTTGGACTCCACCCATACACAAGGGTATTCAAGGTACTTCCTGTGGAACCAAACACAAACTTTTCAAGAAGAAAAGAAAAACGATGAATTACAAGATAGATGCCACAACTTCATAAGTTAAGAAACTAATATAAAAATGAAACAACAGTAACAACAAATCAACTCCAGTCAAATGCTAATCATTTGAAGGTCCATGACCACTTGACCGGTATAAGGAATAACCATAGAAACTTGTGCCAGTCAAACTACTGAAACTAACTATCCGTGCATTCATTGATGTGAAAACACAAATCTCTTCTACCTGTACAAGGTGGAACGGCTGAAATTACGCCTCAAGAATTTGGCAACATGCTCCAGTGATCGGCACAAAATGGGAATTAAAGCAACTGCAAAAATGGTCAACATCAATACTCAACATAAACACTGAGCTACAGAAATGGGCCAATTAATGGAAAATTGGAATCAGAAAACTATTGACTAAAAAAACGTAAAGTCAGAATAAGAAATTAGAAGCCAATTAATGCTCACCTTTGAGGCAAAGATGTGAAGTGACAAATGTAAGGCAGTAGATGAAGTAGATAAAATCTTTGGTTGCAATTATTGACTGCAAGTAAACTTGAATACCCTGCAAGTTCCATGCTCTGGGTCTCTACAAAAGACACAAACCTGGTTAGTGAAGAATAACTGTAATGAAAGGAAGACAACACTGAAAAATATGACTTATAGGATAGAAAAAGAAACTGAAAAGCATATGTATTTCAGGTTACCCCATATAATGTGTACAAGGAATACAGAGACGAGCATGCAGTGCCCATAAACGACAGTCGATATGCCCTACTTGAAAGATTTTTAGGTGCAAGGGGAATGATTGCAAGCACAGCCACAACAAAAACCTGCAGGCAAGGACAGAAGCATATTATGAGAAATATATACTGAATTGAACGTACAATAAGGGTAGAAGATAGCCCAGATTACAAGGAGATACATCAAAACCTGTGGGTAAAAATCTTTAGTTCTCTACCACCAATTAACAGGTAGTTTATACCAGAAACTTAAAACCTATCCTCAAGAAAAAAATAATAAAAAGAAGAATAACATGTTACTCCCAACCCTTCTTTGGATGGAATACAAGAACCAGAACCCTCCCCTCTGTCCTCTTATCTCATTCTTATTTTCTGGAAGAACCTAACATTCTTACCACACTTGATTCAGGATTTCAGTGTTTTCTATGACAGTATATACACTAAAAAAAATGACTAACATATTATTCCCAGAGCTTCAAGGGAAACAAGGCTCAGAAATAAGCCAAAATTAAAATCAAGACATCACAAATTTTTGCTAGAAATTTATTCAGGACAGCCACATGGAGCCCTTCAGAAGTCAAGGCTTTCTGATTATTTCCAATAAGACTACAGAAGACTTGATTCACATAAATTGGGTTTAATTAATTTTACAAGCCAAGGGAACTGTTGAGTTTCCAGGATTGTAGGTATGGGATGAAAGTTTATCAGAGGCTTATAAATTGAATGTATTCATATTTTTTGGGGTTTTGACCAAAGTTCATACAGGCTGAAGAGTTAAGATTAATCGATAATTATAAAATGCATCCCGGTAACGCTTCAATCCAAAATCGGGAATAGTTACGCAGTTTTAGAAAATTAGCGACTCTAACCTATGAGCAAAGCTGACAGGACCATGGCTGCAATGCCTGAGGCTTGCAGATGGAAAAATCAGAAGTTTCTGCTCTTTTCTTAATTCTCTCAGGAAACCAACTCAATCTAATTTTTTATTCCATCAACCCTGAAATGTTACCTAGGAGGTGGGAAGAGGCAAAAGGAGGGTGGGTGGAGAAGGAGGTAGCTAATCATTTATAATGAAGAGCTCTTATAGTCAGAACCAGCTTTTAGCGAATCTGAAATAAGTGAAATAATTCCATCAGATGAAAGTTGCTCCATAAAAATGTGTGTCTAACCAAAATTGAGGTCCTGTCTGATCAAAACTTTACTACTAATTCAAGGAGTTCAAGTAACTACCTAAACAAGAACAAAACACACGGTTCTTAGGAATTCAAAAGATGGATTTGGATATTTGTAAAGTTTAATCAAGTAAAAGAAGAATGGCTTATGCACAAATATTCAGCTGAATCCGTTAATCATCTAGTTTTACATACCTAACAGGCTAGAGAATTTCAGAAGGTTGTGAATGGAGCTGTGAGCTTTACTTGGGTAGTCCAGCTGATTACCTTCAATTGGTGTATAATCAATACAGGAAAACTCATTATGGGCAGTTTCTCAAGTAAGTTTTTTTGAACTTGCTGAAGGAGTAAAAAATAGATCACTTTCAGGGAGAATAATCCCCTCTCACCTCTAAGGATTTCTATATAATTGATATACTAGATAATCTCTGGTCAATTGCTGATCCTCTATCTTACATGTAGTGAACAAAGCATACAATATAACACCCAAAACAAAAGGCATAGAGTGCATATGAAGTTTTGTAATTTTCCGTTCCTTGCGAATGAAGACAGCAAGCAATAAAAATGAAAAGAAAGAAAATTATAGTCCATAAACAAATAGAAATGTGTAGCACATTTGACAAAATCTATCCTTCAAGTATTACACATGCAAGCATATGGAGGGAAAAGAATACTCTACCCAAGCATTGACAGAAAATTGTATGGTTTGTCGATACAAGTGGACAGAGGTTGGATTTTGACCTGCAGTTGCTGATGGTCCAGAGGCTCTAGCAGTTGACCCTACAGCATAACAATTTTGGTCCAAAGACTCAATCATATAAAAGAAGCAAAATGACAGACCAATAACAAGATAGTGAACTTGACTTTTGTATATATGTAGAAGAAAAAAAATTCATGTGATTCTCTTTATTTCAATCAAATTAAAAACTGGAACAGATTTTCCAACCTGTATTGTGTATTTGAGGTTGGCCATCTGAAGGGGGTGATGATGAAGAGGATGATGCAGATGGGTTTGTTGACTGAGACGAACCATTTGTAGACATCACCTCCACCACTAGATCAGGGTCCTGCCAATTAAACATGTACAACAATTATCACCTACAGCAAACGCATATGCAGCACCTCTTAAATATTACATGAAAATGCGCAGCAAAACTCTAATTAGCAAAAACAGCAGAAAGAGTAAACTAGAAACACATCATCATTTGGCATTGCACTGAGCTAGATTTGCACAGCTCCTACTTGGATAGTATCCAGGGATTGTTAGTGCAAGGATCAGCAAGGAAAGTCCTACTAATCAATGCTAGCAATGACAAGAGCAAAAAGAAGAGAAGAGAAGAAGAAGGAACGAGAAGAAACTTAATTCATCATAGTTCTCTTGTTGTTATTCCCAACAGAATTTTTGTTACATAAATTTGGTATTGGTATCTACACAAGACATCAAAATCCTGTATGTAGGTTTCAAGATTTCTAGTCTGCCTCAGGTCCATCAGCTCTTCCAATAGGTCCTTCTGACCCCCAAAACGTGGCACATAAAGCCTCCACATACTCTTCCCATAGTATACCCTGACCTCCCGAACTCCTGATATAATTTTGATGCCAATACAAGGCTTTACCATTTAGATGGTAAGAAGCTAACTTCAGCTTCTTCCATATCAAAATATTGATTGCATTTGAACAACCATTTGTGTACATCCTCTCCATCAAAAAGGTGGAAATCTTGTTTTGGCTTGTGCAATCTGTAGTAGTGCTGCCTTTCTTCACAAGACTTGCAAGTTTTGGTTGCAGAATCTTCTGTGTAAGGGTTCAGCTTCTCCCTAGCAGAGCTGGTTTCACCAACAGTCTATTGTAGAGTCTGCAATATAGATATTTGTTGATAGGATAGCTAATGAGGTCCTTCAGTTCATCCAATCGAACTTCATGGTTGGATGTAGTATTCTCTAGTTTTTTATTGTAAGAATCCAATATCTTCACCATGTGTTCATATTTTTGGGCTTGATCTTTGTCAGATTCGAGAGAATCCTCCAGTCATTTCAAGTCTTGAGATCGGGTGTCAAGAGCCATTCCACTGATGTGAAGACAATGAGCTTCGATACCACTTCTAGTGAGCTAGATTTCCACAGCTCCTACTTGGATAGTATCCAGGGATTATTAGTGCAGAGATCAGCAAGGAAAGTCCTGCTAATCAATGGTAGCAATGACAAGCAAAAAAAAAATAGAAGAAAGGTAGAGAAGAAACTTAATTCATCATAATTCTCTTCTTGTTATTCCTAGCAGAATTTATGTTCCATATAGGGTACTGTGCCTCCTAACAGTACAACTCCTGCTAATTTTTTATTAACTAATCCACTCTTCTTCCTGGCTCTTCTTTCTTCAACAGGGTGCATAACAGGCATGTATATGCAATTAGTCAGTAATACGAACATACTACAAAATCTTAAAAGTAACATTGCAAATGTCATCAAATGGCATAGCAATACTCTATCCATCGTATCACAAAATCTCATTTGTAAAAAAATATGCATTATTCAATCAAACCCACACATCCTAAGATTCTCAAGAATTAAAAGCCAAAATTTCAAACAGAGCAACAAAAGATACCAAACCCATTAACACTTTCAACCAAGATCCAAACTTTGATATTTGGCTTATACGCAAAACCAAGAATCAAGAAAATGGTACTACCAATAACAGAACCAAACCCAAAAACAAACAAGACCCATTTGAAACCCACTATTCCAAATCCCAAAAACCCAAGAATCAAGAGCCAGAACCAATAAAAGTGAGAAGGAAAAGAATAAAGAAAGAGGGGTGTACGGACGATGTAGCGTTGGTAGAACTTGCGCTTGAAGTGATCAAGAACATCAGAGCGAGAAGACAAGTGGGGAGGGATGAGGATATTGGACCAGTAATCAGCCCATCTAGGGTCGTTGTCGTAATCATAAGCAGCAGCCGCTATTCTCCTAAGCTTCTGTGAATCCTCTGTTTCTTGTCCCATTGTAGCTGATCTTTTGCTAGTACTATCTGGAAGCGTAAAGTTGGTTTGAATAAGAGTTTCTAGTTTCCACTGTCTACAAAAATATTACATTTGACTACGCTTCTCGTTTTACTTTTTCTTTTACTTTCTTTTTCTTTTTTTTAATCTTTTTTATTTTTTAAATATAAATATCTAAGTCAATATATCTTAATTAATTATTCTGATACTAAAATTAAAAATTATATAAATCTCTAATAATTTTAAAGAGTTTTAAATTTATAATTATTAAAAAAAAATTTAAAATCTAACCAGTTAAGTTATTTCTTAAAATTATTTTATTATTATTATTATGAGTTATATTTTATTCTTCTTTTTATTTTATTTTTTGTTATGTATAAGCATTTTATGCATGATTTTTAAATTTGACTAGTGCTTGGATCACATGTTTTTATTGGATTATTGGATTATTCTCACTTCAATCTTATTTTTTATTTTTAAAAAAATAAAATAACATTGTTTTTGTTAAAAAAAATAATTCATGAATTGCATCTAAATTTTTTATCAAGTTTTATTAAATCAACTTGAGTTTTTGACAGAATTAATCTAGTTTTTACTTTTTTTTTATTTTTTCTTAAACTGACTTAATTTAGATTTTAAATCGGTCTAATTTTAAGTTTACTTATCAGGTGGGATTTAAGAAATATTTTTTATGTTGACAATTTTAATAAAGTGATTATCATTGTGTTAATATGACTGATTAGCATAATAATTATTTTATCGATAGAAATTTATTAATATATGAGTGGAGGTCAAATGCGTAAGTGTTGTATAATTGATCTAGGGATGAGTATTTTTTATTCGATTTTTATCAAAAAAAAATAATTAAATTGAATTTTTTTATATAGAAAAAAATCGAAATCGGTTCAAATCGACCAGTTTCAGTTCGGTTTGGTTTTTTAGAACAAAAAACGGTTCAAACTGGTTTGGCTCAGTTTTTTCAATTTAGCTCGGGTTTTTTCTGGTTTTTTCGATTTGGGTTCAGTTTAGTTTTTTTAATTTTAAGATTATAAAACCAAACCAACCAAACCAACCAAACCAGTTAATTTTTTAAAATTCTAATCAATTTAATTAATTCTTTTTACAATTCAGTTTTTTCAATTATTTTTTTTTATTTTCTCGATTTAACACACCCCTAAATTGATTCATCCATTTACTCGTCCGGTGCATGCATTTTTTTGGCGAACTTAGTTTTATTTTATGAGAATATTACCCTTAGTGCCCTTCTATCATAAAATTCCAATTTTACGTGAACTTAGTTCTCTTTTCTAGCAAATGTATACATACAAAAGACAAAAATATGTAATAAAATATGTTATTTTTCAGATCTTATTTTTTGTATTTAATAAAAAAAAGAATTTTATATTTGTATAAATTAGGATTGATGGAATGAAAGTTCCTATCATTTTAGTCCCTCAAGATAGTAAACGTTATTGCTTCAAGTATATAAATTTATAATATTACATTCCTTTTCTAACTCTTTTATTATTTATATTACATTACAATTCATACTTTCTTTATTTTTTACATTTTCTTGCATATATGAAATGTTGAGGGATATTTTGATGATGAATTTTTTATTTTGGTCATAAAAAACATTTTATTTACAATTTTATCATTTCAAGTTGTATTAATATGATTTTACATGATATTCCGTTTAATTGGCATTCTCTTACATATATACAATGTCGGTGAATATTTTGATGATGAGTTAAATAACAATTTTGTTGTAGTTAAAAAGAAATTAAAAAAAAAATACTAAATCTTTAAGAAAAAAAAAACAAAAAAACAAAAAACCATATGGGTATTAATGTGAAAAACTTTATTTTGCTCCCTGAAGTTTTGGTTTTTCTATTATTTGGTCTCTAATATTTTCATGCTTCACATTTCAATCATAAACCTGAATTTCTCTTAAATATCAGTTTTGGTTTAACTATATTTTATTTAATTATATGATAATAAATATAGTTGTTTATAGAAAAGCAACCAAATATTTTTCTTAAAAAAATATGATGGTTTGTAAAAAAAAAACACTTGTTAGATTGTTTTTTTTTTTAAAAAAAAAAGACAGTTGTAATCTTATCCAAAACAAACTTAAATTTTAATGGCATTTTTAAAAATAATACCTGAAATATATTTTGAATTAATTTAAGAAATTAATAATATATATATATATATATAATATGCATTTAATTATCTAATTTCATATCAAATAAACTTTATTTTTTCATCTAAAAACACACATGGGAAACAACCCATAAACATTAATGGATCCAACTCTAACCTTGAAATCTTAAAACAATGTTTAATTAGTAAATAAAATACAATTTGTCCTTATTTAAAAAAAAAATTCTTGAAGGTCAATCTACCTTTCCCAACATACATATTAAAGGGTAAAAAGACCTCAATGATATATTTTTTTATGAAATGAAACCTATTAGCATCAATAATGACTTTTTCGGTCGTTGAAACATGGGCAATAATAACTTTATCTTTCCTCCACTATAATTCGATGACTCTTTTTTTTTTCTCGAATTCAAGGACTGAAATGTGAATAAAATAAAATCTTAGATCAAATCGTATAATTTTCAAACTAAAAGGATATAAAGCGCATTTGGACAAACATTGCCACAATATTCTTAAAAAAGGTTACCATTTCACCTAACTTTAAATTTTAGTCCTCTTATTTTTTATTTATCTCAAACAACAAAATTGAATCTTTTTTTATTTTTTGCAAATTCAAGAAATAACCCAATGCCAAGATTTTTTTTTAGATTGTGATAGCCTGAAAAAAAAAGCAATACAAACCAAAATTATAAAATCGAATCACCAATTAGTGCAACGTGAAAGAATGAATTTGAAAAAAAAAAACTTGAGTGTCAAACTAAAAAAACAAGGCCAAAAAATAAAATATCATCTTCTTAAATAAAAGGACTTTCATTTAACCTTAACTTTCAATTTTGATCCCCTCGTTGATAACTCTTCGCAGACAATCAAACCAAATTATTCCTTACAAAATAAGAACCAACTCGATGTGGAGAAGATGTTTTAAGACAATAAAAACTTGAAAGAAAGAAGCATAAAAAAATAATGAAACTCAACTTTAAATTAATGAAAAAATAATAATTATATGACCATAAACAAAGGAAAAAAAAAAGTATCAATGTGCAAATCCAGATCAATTTTTTTTCCAAAAGACACAGTGTTTTAATTAATAAGCCATCTAATTTTTTTTAATTTTAATTCTAATTTGAATTAGAATATTTGTGATTATAATATTATATCCCTGGAGATTATTAGAACCTCTACAGGCAATCACTAGATAATGATGAAATTTTTCCATCTCTCGGTTGACGCCGTTGACTTGTAGACATGACGGTTAGGTAGCGTTGGACAGCGAGAAAGTACGCTAGGAGTAGGAGTTGGAGACCTCTCATTGCTGGGTATATTGTTAGCCTGTCAATGTCTGCCACTGCCAGGATAAAAAAAAAAAAAAGTTGAATTTCCTGGGTGTGAAAAATGCTCTAAGAACTGCGTTTCGGGAAATATAAGCTTAGATCAGCTTCCTGAGCTGCCTTCCCTGTTACTTTCTGGGCTTTAAAACCAACTGGTCTTTTCCCTTTAGATCAACAAAGAATGGTTCATCGATCATGCAAGTGATTGTTTAAGTGACTCCTCATTTTCTGTGGGAAGCGATGGATTTTGCCATGAGGTCTCACTGGGAGACAAGACCATACTTGAGATTTAACATCTAAGAACAGCCAGCCATTAAATTCCTGTACTGGTGGAAAAGTAATTTCATGTTCATTTTTTATTGCTTCGGCACTTGGATTCCACAACATGTAAATAGAAAATGGTGGATTGGTGTTTCATTGATTGCAAGACATGTGAGGGGCTGCAAATAACAATCTGTTAAGCTTTGAATTGCTAAGATTGCTTTGTATTTCTTCTGATATGATTCTACTTGTTCCTTCTGACAATAAACCTTGTATCTTCAAGTCATTTTCAAGTTGAATGGCTTCATCCAACCTTTGTACCACTCTTTCAAAGCAAAGATATCGTCCGTAAGCTCCATTATCCATAGCTTCATAAACACGGACATGTGCTTCTGCCACCTTCCCTACATCTGCTAAAGCTAGTAGACCTTGTCGGAGCATGATCGAACCACCTATCCATGAGTTTTATACGTTAATTAAGTTTGGTATAGTGAACAAAATCCAATTAAATACTATGAAGAGCAAGAGCTATTAATGCTCGATGTTCCTTCTTTTTAGAATCTTGGTTTCAAACTTAAGCTCAGTGGAACATAAAATTAAGAATTAAATGTTGTTCTTACCTTTAAGATATGGAAAAGAGGTTTCTTTGTGATCATGGGGGAACGATGAATCTATGAGAAGGCCAGGGCAAACAGTTACTAGTTTCACTTTCATTTCTTTTGACTTCCTCCAAGCAATCTTTTCCGCTCTCATCTTACCTAATGCAAGCCAAAGCTGTTTTCCATTTTGAAAATCCATAGAGATCGAGTAACTAACTTTTTGATCAAGTAACATCAATGGTCTTACCAAGGAACTTTCTGATATATTGTCATGAACAATAGCAGAACAGGAAACTTTTGTATGCAATGAATTTGAGTACCTTGTTTTCTCTGCAAAATTCCTCACTGCTCCAACAACTCTCATCAATAACCCTGTCTAAATTGGAAGAAGTCCAAATGGAAGCAAGAAGAGAAGAAGTGAAGATACATCTTCTTCTGTATGCTGCCCTACCACATGCTTCAATAACATTCCTTGCACCCTCAGTTTCAAGAAACGCCATTTGTTCCTACAAAGTAGTGTGCAAAAAGTAAACAATTGTAAGAAATAATGACTAGCATTTGGAGTCGGAAATTATTCTAATTTTACTGTGTCTGAAAAGCTTTTGGAGTTCAACATTTATTTTTCCTTCAAAGTTCATAAATCACATGCAAAATCTTCAAATTTCAGGCAAGATTGACATTAAAACTTGTTTCCGTGTTACTGCAGTAACCTACTGAGTAACCTGAGATCCCATGTGGATCAATGAAGGAGGAGGTGTGGAAAACTGCATGACAACCACTAAAAGCATCACAAAGACTGTCCAGGTCTTTCATCTTTGCTACAACAACACTCTCTAGTTTATTCATGTCTTCTTCTTTGATCAGCCCTTTCAAGTCCTCAAAATCCACTGCTAATAAAAAAACCAACCATGGTTAAAACATACACAGTTAGTACTAGTTAGTGGAAAACTACAAGCCAGGCTGCTGATCCAACTGAATTCGTTTCAGCTGTGACATAAAAAGAAGAAAATGCTCTTCTACAATCCATTTCTGTACAAGTGCAGTTACATTTGCCCTAGAAACTGTGTACTTAGTACTGACCTTGGTTATGAACGGTGACTCGAACAAGGTGGCCACGAGAAATGAGCTCTTTGACCATATGAGAACCCAGGAATGAATTCCCATCTGTCACACAAACCAGTTTATTCTCTCCTGCTTTCAAGCTAGAGATGATTTTTTTCCCATTACAAGGTTTTCCTTCCTCCCAGCAGAAGGCTGGCACCAGTGAAGGTTTTGACAACAACATTTCTTCCATCCTCCTCCCTCCCTCCCTCCCTTTCTCTCTAGATATCTTCCGTGTGCATGGCATCTCAGCAAGAGGGCTGGTAGCTGGTTATGAAAATGCTTGGACGGGGTAGATGGCAATACACGAGCCACGAGGGTAGATAGGATAGTCTTTCTGTCTCAAAGCAGACCACTTTTTATGTTATTCTATGAACCGAAAACTACATATGGCAACATCCAATAGGCCAAAAAGCCAGATACTGCCAAGCTCCAAGCTCATTCATGAATTATCATGGAAGAAAATTATACAGGAAGTGTAATTATGGAGGGTTGAAAATGGCTTCATTGTTCAAATAATGACCGCATACTAGGGGAACGACTTTTCTAACAGGAATTTATATCCTATTAAATGCCAGTGAAGCGTGAACTTCCCTTCACACCATTTAAATTTTGTTTGCTTGTTAGAAAATAATTTTTTAAAAAAAAATTAAAAAAAATAAATTATTTTTTGATATTTAGTAATGTAATAAAAAAAATTAAAAAATATTTTATAGTGTTTGGTTATGTCATAAAAAATAAGCTGAAAAATAACTTATTAATATTTTATTTTTCTCAAATTTATTAAAATAATAAGGAACAAATCTTACAAATTAAAAGTTGAATAAGAATGAAATTGAAAAAAAATATAATTTCATAAATTATCTTAAATAAAATAAATAATAATCAAAATAATAGAGATTAAATTTAAAAAAAAATAAAAAATAAAGAAATTAAAATAATAATAATCAACATTTCATAAATTATTTCAAGTAAAATAAATAACAATCAAAAGAATGAGGACCGAATTTGATAGATAAAAAATTTCAATTAAAAATAATAAAAAAAAAACAAATAGCAATTATAAAAATAATGACCAAAGTTAATATAAAAATTAAATTTTAAGAGATGAAATTAAAAAATAAATATTCAAAACAAAATATATATAGCAATCAAAAGTTTGAGGATCAAATTTGATATAATCAACAAATAGTAACATTTCTAAATTTTTCACAACTTCATTTTCTAGGAAAACACTTTCCTGAAAACCAAGCCAAATTTTTCTTTGACTGAAAGTGTTTTTCGTTAACTAACTTTTCTAATTGCAAACAAACACATAAAAGTTTAAAAAGTAATTTTCTAGAAACCACTTTCTAGAAAATAAACACATCCAAAAAAAAAAATACTTTCCTGGAAAGTAAACCAAATTTTTCTATGATTAAAAAATATTTTTTATTGATCGGAAAGTTTTTTAATAACAAATAAATACAAAAAAAATTGAAAAGTGATTTTTTAAAAAATACTTTTTGGAAACAAACATGCCCTAGTCATTATGTTTCGAGCAAACTGCTGTAGGTCCCAAACTGTGAACAAAAGTTCCTGTCAATAAACAAAAGTAGAGGAACACACAAGGGAAACAGGTTGCGTGCCTGCATGACTCAGCTGGAGTGGAAAGGGGATTTTCACTGCTCTAATATATATAAATACCAATATGGACTCTATAAATGAATTTAAACCATAAAGAATACAGAATGAGGCAGCCATACAGGCTAAATCGTGTTTGTTAACAAGGAAAACAATACTATTAAATGGAAGATATTGTACATGAATAGGCAGTAGCAACTCTAGCTAAAATTGAATGAGATCTCAATCAAGGGTCTCAAAATCCAAGACCGAGTGCTGTCTCTCTTTCCAAATCAGCTGTTACCAAATTCCATGTTATAGAATGGAAATGTAGGATTGACATGAGTTTCCGCACGGCAAAGAATTTGAGGATTAAACAGAATCCCCATGATCTCTACTCCTCCAGCTACTCTGAGTGCGATCAAAAAATTCTGAACTATACTCTTGGCTACCAAATGCCAACCTCTGAAACATTCTGATTTGCGCAGAGTGTTGTCTTGAATCAAATATTTCACTTTGACCAGGTTTCATTCCATTAGATAGATCCGATGACTCATCTAACAAGTCTAAGGCTCTCACCACCTAAAATGGCAAACACAAACAGCAACACTTTTAACTAGGCTTGTCCAATATGGTGAAGGAAAAAGGAAAATATAGAGCACAAATACATGATTACCTGACTCATGCGCGGCCTTTTTACAGCTGAATGACGCACACAAGCTGCAGCTGCCTCAATCATCCGAAACATTTCACTTGGAACATAGTTCTTCTCCAGCCCTGAATCGGCCAATGCTTCAAAGTCTTCATTTTCAATTGCATCGGTAAGCAATGGTCGAGCCTGAAAACAAGTTTGAATTTGGATTATTCAAATAAAAGTTTACCAGGTAGTTAATGTTACAAATGACACTATTCAACAGGTCAAAGGTTTCCATGTCTCATAGATGACAAAACCCTGCCAAGCTGAAACAAAGCACCTATGAACACAACCTGCAGACTTGTAGTAGCTGACGTGCATGATTAACTTATGCTATAAGTTGTCAATATTTTGCACGGTTCTAACACTGCTGGATTAACAGAAATTATGTGCCCTAAAATACATTCTCGAAGCTGGAAGTTAAATTTTTGAAGCATGATGAGTTTGAAAAACTTTGAAGCCAGATTACAGCTCACAGGCAGTTAAAGTTCACATCAATACTTTGAAATTAGACACAGCAAAATTGCAAACATGGTTGAGTATATGAAATTTTGATCTTGTGCCACTGCAGAAATTATGAGGTTGTACAATGCTTTACTAATTAAAAGATGAAATATGACGTTCCAAGAAATTTCAACTACGAAAGAAAGTTCTAGAGAAAGAATTGAACGTCCCCAACATTTTACCAACCAAAAGAAACCATAAAATATCTGTACACCTCGAACATAGAGTATCAAGTAGATAATGAGTTGGAATGGTTATGGAACTTACCCATTCAACGAGACTTTCATCACCCAGTGGCTGAGAGGCATCCACAGGCTTACGGCCTGTAATTAGCTCCAACAGCACAACCCCATAGGAATAAACATCAGATTTTTCAGTCAACTTTCCACTTGTTGCATACTCTGGAGCCATGTACCTGGAAAAACAATGTTCCATTCAAAAGAGTAATTAAAATAAGAAAGTTGGGGCACACATTAACAAGACATCAACATTACAAATTTCACATGTGCTATGCCACTAACAAAATATGTCGTTACAAAATTGTCATCTAAACTCCAAGCATGCACAGCTTACAACCACCCTTTGCTACAAATGAAATCATAAAGGTAAGAGAAAATAACGCTACTCACCATTTAAGTAAAGTTAGCTTCCTTTCACTCAAAAGAAAAAACATTATATTTAGCTCTCTTTTCTTACCAAATTGCTTTCCATGACACTAGCTTTACCATTATAAATAAGCATCACAATAACTGTTAAAGAAATAAGTACTTGGGGCACCTACCCAAAGGTTCCCATCACACGTGTGGATACATGAGTATTTGAATCCAGTTCAAGCGCTATCTTAGCAAGCCCAAAATCTGAAACCTGATAGAAAAAAACTGCTTGATAAAGAGATTGAAATTTGAAGAATCTATCATAGAAACAGAAGAAACAAAAACATGTTACAAGTGCAAAGAAATGGAACATATTACAAGTACAATAATGCGAAGAAGATTGTTTACTTGACAAAGGAATAAAATATTCCATAAGCATTGTGATGGCATAAGTAATTGGCCATAGGGTTACTTTCCCTAGAGTAAAACACGGTTCTTAGTGATATTAGGATTTACAGAAACAGACATACCCGAGCTTCAAAATTTTCATCAAGAAGGATGTTAGATGACTTGATATCCCTGTGAATAATGCGTGGATGGCCTGATACACACCACAAAAGAAATGAGATTAAAATGTTTCAATTTATGTTGCAAACATGCAAATAGAAACAGATGTGAGATAGCGAGGATAACAGAGTGAAGGAGTGGCACATTTATGCAAGTATGAGTGATATGTAACTTGTGTGATGAAGACAGTACATGCTATAATATTTCCTGGTTGAAGCATGGATGTTGTCAATATGTTAATTCTGCTTCTTATTCAAATTACTCAATAAGGTTGTTAGCATATTATCAAATTGTTCTAGAATGCATCTTGGATTTACACTTGATTAACTAACAGGGAAGAACTTATAACTGGCACTTATATGTCAAAATTTGAAAAGGAAAGACAGCCTCCAGTTCCAGGACTCAAATCATTTAAGTCAGTTTTCAATGCAATGTGCTAAAAAAGGTTTGGAAGTATAAATTGTAAAGTCCAAGAAAAACAGGAAAATTACAATCTTCATGCAGATAAGCTATGCCACGAGCTGCACCAGCAGCAACCCTGACCCTTGTTGCCCAATCCATAAATGGTCTGCCTTCACCTGCAAGGATCTATAAGAATTCAGGAAATACAAGACATTGCCAATTTTACAAGGGAGCTATTTGCAGTGTAACTTCAAACATGAAGAATGGTGATGTTGCAAGAACAGAAAAGGAAAAGCCAGAAATAATTAAAATGAAACTTGTACTATCATTGATGGACTATGATAAAGAGAAACAAATTGGCAAATATCAATAGATTGGTAATAGTCCAAGCCAGCAAAAAACATATAAAACCAACTTCTTGTCCATATCTTAATTTAAATGATAAAGCACAGTAATTATACTAGCCTGTTGCAACCAAAACAGCAATATCTCACATAACCGTTTCTGTAAAACCTATTTACAGCTATTATACTTTGATCACCACCAGAATCATAATTCAGCAGCTGATTAAAAAAAAACTTTGAAGGCATAGGACATATTTTAAAAGATTTGCAGTTAAAAAGTCCAACATGAATGGATAAATTAGAAGAAATACGTGTCGTGTCATGTCATATGCGTGAAGATAAAGCATTCATGGAGGACACTAGCAAAAGTGAATTTCTCATATTCTAAACTACAAACTTACCGTGCAAATGGTAATAAAGAGTATCATTGGGAAGGTAGTCATAGACAAGCAGTCTTTGATGCTCAGATATACAGTAACCCACCAATGAAACCAAATGTCGATGATGCACTCTACTAATAATCTCAACCTCTGCTCTGAATTCACGCTCCCCCTGAGAACCACCAATCTTTAATTGTTTTACAGCAACATCTCTTCCATCTACAAGGACACCTTTGTATACACAACCAAACCCACCTTCACCTAGACGATTCTGTGCCGAAAACCCATTTGTGGCTTGGACTAGTTCTTCATATGTGAACCATTGCCTTGAATTATTTACTACACCTGCCTCCGATGGTGAATACATGAAATCACTGCCAGAAGGACTGCCAACCAGGGGAGCTGGAGGATAAGGTTTTAGAAATACTGAATCTGTAAAGCAAAACTTTCATTAATTCCAGTCATGTCTCAATAAGCATTTAAATATTCCTGCTGGACAGCTTAAGAGCATAGCCTCGGAATGTCATTCAATGAGAAAAGAAAATTCGATAATTCAAAAATTTGAAGAAAATAAAGTTGAAAAGGATATTTGACAGACACTCATTGGAAAACAGAAGATAAAAAAAAACGAAATGACATATTATGCTCCAATCTGTAAACTAAATCATCAATAGGATAGGGAAACCAGAAAATGAACTAGTAGATTATTCTGGAGCAAGTGAACGCGCTCCAAAATGACAAGCCAGTCATCAGAAAAAATAAATACATGAGAAGAAACCAAGACCATGAGTGACTATGGTTCAAATATGACGCTGTCTAAATGATCAGAAGAAAAGCAATTGTGAAGCTAATCCAGATGGCTTGGATACGATCCAGCCTCCAGGACTTATTTTACGGCCCCAAAGTACTTTGTGTAGGCCATATAAAGTTTACTTGAGTTGTTAAATTGCTTGATGTCAACAGCATTGATCAACGCATTAGAAGTGCTATCAATCACCAATTAAGTATCTAATATCAATTCATATCTCTAAACAGGGGTACCTATGACAGTAGATTTCTAAAATGCCTTCCAAAGGGATTGTGTTAACAGAGAAGTATCAACTTTTTACACTGATTGACATATATCCTATCACAAGGCTTTACCACTCCAACAAAAAAGATTTTACTTCATTTTAAGATCCAGATTCTGCATCCAGTAACCATGATCCATATTCTCATTTGTAAAACAATTACTAACTCCAAGGGCTTTTAGAAACAACACCATAGCTGCTTCAGCAATGAAAAATTCAGAGAGTCAGTACTGCGAGACCGATTACAATAGAGCAATATTCAATAAATTACCTGAATTTTGCGAGGAGGCAAATGGCGAAGGGATAGTGTAACCAACATTTTCTCCTCGTCTTCTCTTTCGCTTGTGTGCAAACCATACAGCCACAACTAGAAGACTGAGTGCTACAAACCCAGCCACAATGCCTATTGTGACTGCACCTCCATTGTTTAATCCCCCTGGACCAGTGGATGAGGTATTTGTCGAGACATCAGTTCCATTGGTTGCTCTTGCAGTTGGTTTCTCTGTTGGAATAGCAGGAAAGGGTGGGGTAGGACTTCCCGTCACTGATGAATTGACTGGAGGAGCAGGAGGAGATATTGCAGGAGGTGTTGATGAGGTCGAGGGAATTGATGGGGGCGGCGATTGCAATGTGGATATTGGAGGAGGAGGAGAATTTGTTGTAGGTGGAGGACTATCAGATTGAGAACTAGGTGGTGGAGGAGGAACTGTTGGAAGTGCAGGGGGGCTTTCAGGCGGCTTTTCTGTTGGAGGAGGAGGCGAATTAGTGGCAGGGGGTATAGGGTCATTTGCAGGAGGAGGTGGAGAAGGAGAGACAGCTTGAGGGGGAGGTGGGGAGGTTACAGGAGTCGTTGGAGAGGCAGGTGGAGGAGGGGAGGTGCTTATCGGTGGTGGAGGGGGTGGTGCAGTGGTAGAAGCTGGGGGAGGCGCAGTAGGTGGTGATGGAGGGGTTAAAGCTGGAGGGGCTGGTGGTGGAGATGCCGGGGGTGATGGTGGTGGGGCAGATGGTGGAGGTGTTGAGGGAATTATTGGTGATGGTGGTGGTGGAGCTGGAGGGGAAGCAGCGGGTGGTGCTGGTGGTGGGGATTGAGGAGGTGGGGTTGCAGGGTTAGATGGTGTTGAAGGCAATGGAGGGTCAGTGGTCTGATCAGGCTGAGATGTTGAGGGAGGGGGTGAATTGGTGGTGGAATCCGGTGTTGATGGTGGAGACGGTGGTGAAGTGGAGATTGGTATTGGAGAGGGGGGGGAGTCCGGTGAAGGTGTTAGGGAAGCCATGTTTGTATCTAACAATATGCCTAAATCTCTCTTACAAATCCATTTCTAATAACTGAAACCTATATCTCAGACTGCTCATCACACAAACATCAACTGTTAGATACAATACTCCAAAATATACAAAAGACTCGAGCTTTGTCAACTCTTCCACTGCCAAATGCCCAGACTCTTCAGCAAATGACAAAAATACACAAAACCGGATACAAAAATTCAAGCAAAAGTCTTCTTCACTGGGAACACCCAGATCCTCTAAATCCCAGACACAACTCAAAGAACCTAATAAATTTGCAAAAAGCAAGCAAAACCCAGTTCTCAAAGGTCCTCAATGAGCAAACCCCAGATATAAAAAAACTACAAGTCTTGAACAGAAAATGAGATCAACTAGGCCAGTTAGGCTCCAAAACTATTATTTTCTTCCTGTTTTAATGGGCAAATGCAGCATTACCCAGGTCACCCAAACGACAAGAAAGAAGACGCAGAAGAGAAAAGCTAAAGAATGTCTTACCTATCTCTTTCAAAAGCAAGATTTTCTATGGCACTTTTGTTTCTTCCAAGTTGCAAACTTTGAATTCTAGTGGTGTTTTTTTCAGGGCAGTGCTCTCTCTCTCTCTCTCTCTCTCTCTCTCTCTTCTTTTCTTGTAAATGGAGGTGTGTCTGCCCACAAATTATGCATAGAACGTGGGGGCAACTCTAGAAGAGCAGTCGTCTTTCTTCGCTTCACATGCAGTCCGAAGGAATGAAGGATGGATAGATAGAATAGTTTTCATTTTCTTTTTGAATTTAAAGCTAAAAAAAATTCAAAAATTAAAAACAAGAGTTAATTTTTTTTCAAAGAGACGATTTTTTCGCTTAGGTAAATCAACCACAGCGTGTTCTGAAACCTGGACCAGTTACCATCTTAGCTGTTCATAGTAATGGCGGTGATAAACAAAAATAAATAAATAAATATAGCCAGTGTGATTTATAAGGAAAGAAAAAAGAAATTAATATAATTGGACAAGCAAATAAGGCAGATATAATTAAGCAATTATTCAATTATTACAGCAATGTGAATTGTAATAATTGATCCTCGTGTGCATGTCCAAAATAATGCACAAGAACATAGAAGTGGTTACAGTTGGCTTTGAAAACTAAAACAAAATAAAAAATATTACAAGTAGAAGGTAGCATTCAGAACATAGATACCAATGGAGTAATTTAAAAAACAAGTCAGCCCTCAACGCCATATCTTAATAACATGCACAGAACGGTTTGTTTCTAGTTCTTTTGATCTTTCAATTCTTGCCAGATCTCTTTCTCCCTGTCAGAATTCAACAACCTAGCTTGCCAAGTTGTATGAATGTGGGTTTTTCTAATCCAGAATCATATAAACAACTCTTGCAATTATTATAGTTATAAAATCCAAGATGGCTCCTCGGATTGAACCGGGATTTGCCGACCCGACCCTTGGCATTAACCAAATTTTAAAACAAATCAATTTGAAATTGACTTGATTAACCCCTTAAAACCCGGTTAGATTTTAAAAAGAATTTAAATGATATATATATATATATATATAAAAGAAGTTGAAACAAGTTGACTTGAGTTACTGTTTAGCCTTGAGTCGAGTCATGAGGGGTGTTTAGGAATGTGATAGTGATTATTTTTTAAAGTTTTTTTTCTTGAAAATACATTAAAATAATATTTTATTATTTTTTAAAAATCATTTTTGACATCAACACATTAAAACAATCTAAAAACAATAAAAATATTATTTTAAAGTAAGTAAAAAATATATATTTCAAAAATAAATATTTTTAAAACACAAAAACCAACTTCTTAATGAAAAAACCAAATTTAATAACTTTGCTAGCTAGATAAAGTGTGTGATTATCTTGATCTTGGTAGTTTTTGTCTTTTGATGTTTGCTTATGGTGGTGTCTTCAAAACTAAGATTTGTAAGTTGGTGAGCTAATAATAAAAGCTTTGCCTTCTGGATTTATTTTATTTTTTGTTCTTGCTTGGAGTTTCAAGCCAAGATAGGCCAGGCTCATGTTCCCCACCTCAGCAAAGAAAATTTGTAAAATTGGAGTGTGTGTGTGTGTGTTTGGGTTTTTTTTTTTTTGTGGTATTTAAAAAAATGTAAATATATGTGAACAAAACATCACTTTACTTGAAAATAGATTTGTTTTTCATATTACTGTATAAGATTTGAATTTTAAAAATGTTTAAAAAAAGAATTTTCCTGTAAATAATTAATTTAAATGTAAAATATCTATTTAACACTTTACTTGAAAAAGCCTGATATTTATTTGCAAAAATGACTCAAGAGCACGTAAAAGTTAAAATTAGAAAATATCAACTTTATAAGGGAAAATCAAGAATTTAATTTCTTTGTTTTATACAAAGTTTATAGTAATTTAAATCAATTTTTTCATCAATTTATTAGTATGATTATGACATATCCTCGAATAATAATAAAATTTATTATATAACAAAACACTAAAAAATCAATGATATTTTAAAATATCTTACATTAGATTTTAAAAAAAAATAAATCATATTTTTTTTGTTATCATTCAATTTTAATTTTTTTTTTGTGAAGTTAAGTTAAGAATTTTTAAAATTTAAAATTCCCCACAATATTATATTATTTTCTTATATTTAAAATAATTTTAATCTGACCTGCAATGTAATTTTACATATTTGGACATCCAAGTTACACTGTTTTACACTGAGCGTTTTTTTTTGCTCTCTCCACTTTGATCTATGCCTTATCGCGTGCCTGTGCCTTGGCGTGCGCGCGTGTTTTTGAGCCCCTGTACTCCATTGGATGCGGAAAAACAAATTATATATACATGTATTTCTAACGTATTCTCATAAAAAATATAAATATAAATAAATATATATAATCAAATATATCAAGAATTATTTGTCAAAAAAAATAAAGTCATTGATTATAAATAAAGATGAAAATAAAAAGAAATTAAAAGTCATATGTAGATCAAGATATTTGACTTTGCGAGTCTTTGACCCAATTGTGTTAAATGACTTTATTTATTAAAATTATTTTTTATTTAATTAAAAAATAACAGAAATAGACACACATATAATTAATTGAATAAAATAAAAAGAAAAAATATTATGTAAAATTATATTTATTAGAAATATTATCCAAAAATAGATATTTTTTAATTTATATAAAACATAAAAAAAATTATAGATGTATTAGAAAAATCTTTTTAAAAATTAAATCATACAAAATAACCAAAAAATAACCACCACATAAAAGAGGCTATATATATATAAAAAAGAGGTATTAATTTAAATATAAATAAAAAAAATATTTCAAAAAAAATACATATAAAAAAAGTATCAATGAAAAAATCAAATTTTAAAAAAAAAACAAAGAAGAAGAGGAAACGACTAGATATTAAAACTAGATATTTAAAAAAAAAACTTAATGCTCCTGATCAATGATCTATTAAGATTAAATATTAATTAGAACTCTTGAGACGAATGTATATTATGTTCATTTTTTTATGAAAAAAAAACAGTTTTTCTCATAAATTGAGGCATAAAAGACATATGAAACTAATATACAGGTGCTTGTTAAATGACATATACATTGAACTGACCTGTAAGAGAATTCCTTATAGAGAAATCATTTATATTCATGGAAAGACTCATGTAATAGTTGTGTAAGTGACCATTAAACTTTATATCACCAAATTATCTTATATAGGAAGTGTTAAGTTTTGATCCTAATACATTGTTCTAAATCAAGAGTAACAAATTAGTAGAGCCTCTCTAAACTAAGAAAAGGGATTAGCTCCACTAAGCCTTCCTACCTATATTCAAGTCAGTATATTGAGTATAACATAAACAACATTCATCATAATAATGTATTGATTGTGAAATTTTTAGCTAATATAGAATGAATTTTGAAAAGAATTTTAAAATCATATTCAAATAATCAATGACTACACTGTTGAAAACTATAATGATTTAACAAATGAAACATACACCATGTTATAATATTTAAATCAAAACACTCTTGATGAGGGAATAATAATTATAATGAAAAACTGGTCACTAAAAGGTTAAGTCAAATCACATATGACTTTTTTAATATTTGAAGGATCATGACAGGTTATTAGACATTATATTTGATATTCAAATATAAATTAATCAATTATTGAATTGATAATTATTGAATTTATTTAATCTTATTTTATAAACAGAATGATTATTCAAATGAGACTTGATTGTGAATAAATTTTAAAAATTAAGGACTAGAACATAACTATATAGGAGATTGCAATTCTAGATCTAGAAATAATCAAGTAAGGATTTGATAGAATAAATTTTTAAAATTAACCTAAAAGAATATTTGTTATATTATTTAAGGGCAAATTGATATTTAACCATTTATATGATATTTAGATTTTCTTATAAATAAAATGGTATGCCTTTTATTTCTCATGAGAAAGTGAGAAGAGTATAATACAAAAACATCTAAAACACAAAAAGAAAAAAGCTATTATTCTAAGGTATAACAATCATTCTCTCCTAAAAGGTTTTTGAAAGATTTTTCACTGATAATTCGTATGAATTACTATTAGAAATTAGATACTTAAATGATTTATGGTTTGCGGCAACCTAATTTTAAAACAAGTTTTTAAAGCAAAAAATAACATATGATCTTTAGGTAATCTTCATATAAACCTTAAATAACTCTAAATTTATCTAACAAAATCCTTAAAACTCCTAAAAAAATTTAAATTTACTATATTCACTACATTTATATATTTCAATAAACTCAACATTATGTTCATTGACACCCTTGCTAATACTATGGTAGTCACCGCTTGATACACCAAGTCAAAATCCACCCAAACAAAAATTACAAGAGATGTGGGAGATTGTCATTGGGGTTTAGTAGTGTCGACTGAGATTCATCTAAGATCCATGTCAAACTTCTCAATTCTCAAACAAAACAATTGGGTTTTTTCCCTTATTAAATGAGGAATAGTATATAGTGTAATAGAACAATATTTCATTTAATTTATAGGATAATTTAATATTTGAATTTGATAAACTAGCAATAATTCTCGATCTTTGCTTGAATGGTTGTTAGGCATCTAAAACCCAATCAATGAACATGGAAATCAACCCCATTTGCTGCTGGCTACAAGGACATTTTAGATTATCCTATTGTACTAAAATAATGAGAAACTTCATAGGGTTTTATGTTTGTATATGAACTGTGAAGCTATTTAAAAAAAAATTAACTTTTTTTCTTTTCAATTACATTTTTTATAGATTTTTTTTCTTTTCTAGTTTCGTAACTATTTTTCTCTTTCAATTATATTTTTATCTAACCTAATTAGATAAAATTAGGTTTACAATAATAGTAAAGTTGCCAAATTATATATTAAAAGACTAAAAAATAAAATACAAAGAAAATATATCACTAACTCAAAAATCACAAAATATTCATTTTGATACAAAAGTTTGCTATGTTTATTTTGAGTCCATAGCCAAGTTTAGCATCAAAGAATTCCATTCAGTTTGATGATTGTGACTTTTTTCTCTAAACATGGTGAAATAGGTAAATTTGGTTCGATTTTAATTTTTAGAATTCAATTGATTTTTATTTTATTGAGATATTTTGGGTTGTTAGGTAGTTTATATTGTTTTTATAGTATATGAAAATAAATTGAAAAATAGATTTCCAACACAAAAAACAAAACTTAATTTTACAGCCATCATAATGGTGGTCAGATTTTGGATTGTTCACAAGTGGACAATGCACTGCTTATTTATTTATTTAATAAGGGATGTCCCTTAAAAATAATAAAAAATGCTCATACAAGTGGGTCTGCTTTAAGTCCACACTCCTAGGTTTTTTCTTAAGGCCTAGACATGTTAGGATACCTGAGACTCGCGCTTGGTCTGACCTTTTTTTTTATATTGATTTGTTGTTGGTTTTTTTTTTAATTTTATTATTTGATATTTGATTGATTTTGAATTGATTTTCATATTTTTTTATCAAATAATTAAAGAGAAAAATGTTATTAAACCCAATTGATTTCATAATCTGGATAACGAGTTTGATAGTTAACTTGAGGTTATCGAAGTTGATCTAAGATATAAATGTTTTAAAAGGATCTCATATTGATTTTTTAAAAGTTAAACCATTTTATTTTATTTTATTGTTTTATCCTTTGATTTTTGTTTAAGTTATTTGTGTTAATTTTAATAAGTCAAAGTTATTAAAATTTAATTTGTTGGACTGTTTTATGAAAATACTAAAAATTTCCTTACAATCAGGATATTATTTATTTTACATTCAATTTGGTTTTGGTTTTTGATCTGTAAACGTAATAACTAATTAATTTATTGGGTCGCTACATGGACATTTCAGAAATCAACACCATTTTTCTTTTCTTTTTTTCATGTTTTTCACAAATAATTAATTTATTTTTCATACACCCTCACACAAAATGATTATTTTTTTCATGATTTTGACTCTTTTTTTTTCAAAATTAGAATGAAAAATAATAGTTGAGGTAAAAAATAATGATTCTTCTTGCAAACTCATAAAAAATAGTAATTAATTGCTAAAAGCATGACTTTCTTCAAAGAATAATAATGATTCTTCTATGTTTTTTTTATTATTTAGAATTATGTTGATGCAAAATAATAATAACACAAATTAAAAATCAAATTGAGAGTAATGAGTGTTTTTAATTAATAGTCATGGGTTTAATCATTAAATATTTAGAAAAACATATATTCAATTAAAAAAATTTCACAATTAATGTTGATTTATTTAACTTAAAGTTTTAAAATTAATTAAAATTAAACATATTTTATAAATTTATCTACGACAACATCTATGCTAGTCACAAAATAAAAACCAGCCGAAAGTTGAAAGTCAATTTATAATAAACTTTTTAAAAATAATTCTTTTTAAAATGTTACTAAATACTGAATTATACAAAAAGCACACTGCTAGGAAAGTGAACAAGAATATATCACATTTGGTTCAATCCACTAAACATGAAAACTTTTTGCCAAACCTTGTTTGAGTTCAAAAATATCAGACATCCTCAAGCCAGAAGATATCCGATATATGTCATCAACCCACGAAGGCAAGCCAGAAGATATCCGATATATGTCATCAACCCACGAAGTCAATGACAAATTCAATTGTAAAACAAGAAAATTGATGTAAACTTAGTTTTTTTTCAACAATTTCGCTTCCTTGTTTGTGCTAATTGCGAAGCCAGGTTCCCACTCTTCCTTCCCCTTGCTGACACTAGGAGAAGGACACGATCCCTTCAATGAATAGAACTTGAACACGGTTTTAAGAGATTAATATACCAAATAACACGGCAATGGAATTTTTGAAAATGTCAATTTCAATTTGGATTTTGAGAAAGTAACTTGGTTTCTACAAACATGTGGATTCAAGGTGATCCCAGCTCATCACTCCTGCAATATCTTGTTTCAAAGGCAACCCTGCAAGCTAACATTTGCGTGAACATGGACCAGGACATGCATTACTTCCTGCACAGTTATGCATGCGTGTGTGTTTGTGCAACCATCTTCCCAGTTTAATCCAGAAACTTGTTCACAACTTTGCGGGGAATAAAAGATTCCAGATGACAACAAGCAAACAGGTAAAGTGTCCGAAAAAAAGAAGATAAGAGATAAAAGATGAAGACTGCATTGTAGATACTGCAGTGGATTCGAGTATTTTTAGCAATCTGAATAGTAGAAAATAAAAGTTCGAGTATAAGCATGCCTGGACAAGCCTAAAGGTTATATATCACTTGGTAGATCAGGACAGTGATTAAGAAGTTTCCAAAGCCAACAACTCCGTGTATCAAGATCAAGCTAAAAATGGCAGTGGAATGGGTGCAAGTTTGCATGATTTGGCAGAACAAAGGAATAAGGAAGCTAAAGGAGACCAATTGCGTTACTTAAAATGATTGTTCATCACATGTAACTGATTGATATACTGGCAAAAAAGCTTAATGAAATGCTTAAATCACTGAAACAAAAACTAGTATAGTAATCATCAACTAGTAGCATCTAGGTTATATCTTGGACACGATTCTGACAAGCAAATATGAAAGAACAAGTGCAATGCCAAAGCATGCAAATGGTTACACTCTCACCTGAAAAAAGGAAAGCAGAAAAAAAAAGAAAAATAAGTATGCCACGGCCTGCCATTAACAAGTGCAGTTAAAATAACTTCGGTCATGGCAAAACATTCAATGGCCTCAAAATTCTTCAGTCGTTCTAGTTCTCTAAAAATTTCAGTAGAAGAAAAAAGTGTTGAGTATAATTAAGTTAATTAAAGTCATCAACTCATATAGCATTTGAATGATATAACAAATATTAAACCATGGACTCCATGATATCAGACAAGAAGATCACATGAAAGTCTTTGGAAGCAGGAGATCTGCTAACAAGAAGCTCAATATTATCAGATTGAAAGAAATGTATCATCTATTTCAACCTTTGTATTTGTATAGATTAATAAAAAAAACACAGAAAGCAATCATAAACAAGATTGGCCCTATAAGGAAATCACCTCAGATACTCTCATTGTTGACTCCAATCTTCCCTTCATATCCGCACAACAGGTATAAGGAAACAAATTCAGTGACAATAGTAACCAAACCAGCTGAATTTCCCACCTCCTTCCCACCCCCCTTCCTCTTCATCACCTCTGCTGTGAATCCACCATAACAGATTAGTAAGTGTGTTGCCATCGTCATGATCTTTCAAGTTCTTAATCTTCTCCAAAGCAATTTCTTTGTCATAAATGCCTTCCAAGGCATAAACAAATCCTTTCCATCCTTCTCCAACTCCTTCTCTCCCCAAAGCTGGTAATGTCCAATTCACTAGCTTTCTTACAAATCCAACATCAGAGAATAAAACTTCGCTAATAGGCAACAAGGGCAGCAACTGAATGCCGAGCCTACACTCTTTCCATGCAGGAGGAGCAAACCAGAGCCCGCTATCCCTCTTGCTAGCCCACAAAACACCCACCAACCTGTTCTCTCCAGTGAAATCTTCCGTGTACAGCTTATCGCCCTCTTTTACATGCCACCATGTTTGTGCTGCGTGAATCTCCAACGCAGCAAGCATTGATCCCGTGGCAACAAGATGAGTGTCTCCATATGCTAAACCCATTAAAGCCGCTGAATAGTATGCATTCACTGCCTCACTTGTACTCTCTTGGTTCCGCCCATCGGCAAATTCAGTTAGCCCTCCAGCCCAAGAATGCAATTTATACAAATCAAAGCACCTCAAGCGCGTATAATTTGAATTTGATCGCCTTCCCAAGTTCATAAAATCAGCCATAAGTGAATAAGCTTGTGACCTGTACTTCCTACCCCATGCTGGATCAACTTTTGCAAGAACAGCAATGCCATACAGAAAGTACCCCAAATGATAGTGATGGTCATTATAAATCCCAAACCCAAAATCAGCACCCGAATCTGTTAGCCCTTGTTTGGTGACAATCCCACCCCATTTATCATCATGTAAGAAACCATTCCCACCAAAAGTCCCTTCCAACCATGGATCAATTGTTTCCTTCAAGAACTTTCTTATAGTTGGAATCACATCAAGAAAATTCACCTCCTCAGCTATCAAAGCCAACCTTGCTGCTCTTGCAATCAGTTTACCATAAAAATAAGATGATGTTGTTGTTATAGCTGATGAATCTAAGCCCTCAACATCCTTAACAAGTGCATCAACAATTTCACCATAAGATTCCTCTTTGATACCCTTAATTGAGTGCCAAGTTACTGAAACAGGATCAGTTTTCAACACCCAAGAATCCCCAACAACACCAACAAGTTCACCATCAATACTATTATACTTGAAATCATCTAAAACAGTAACATCAGAATCCTTACTAGATAAAAGCCTTAAATGCAAAGGATGTGCAAGCATAAGCAAATCACCCCAACCTTTCTTTTCCCATCTATACTCTAAACAAAATGGTTTAGTGAAAGATGCATCACCTGATATGGGATAGCAAGAACTGAACCTATCAAGAATTGCTTCATATTTAGGATCAGAATCCGGCAATACAGCAATCCTTATAATCCCTGAAAACCCTTCAGAAGTGATAGAAGAAAGATCGTGACTCAAATTTATAGGAGAAGATGAATATATGAGCCATGTTTGGTTGTTGTTGAGCTTGACAGTGTACTTGGTGAGCGAATTACTTGAAGAGAATGAGAGAATGGCGTGGATCGTTGAAATGGTAATTTCAGTATTGCCAGTGATCAAACAAGTCAAGAAAGGGCTTCCTCTAACAAGAAAAAACCGAAAATTCGAAGAGGGCATATCCAAAGTGACGCTAAGATCACTATAAGACGAGATAACATGGCTTTTTCCTGGATTCGGGTCAGTTTTATTTGTTGCGGAGATGGTTAAATCAACGACAAAAACCTGGTAAATGAAAGAAGAGTTGTGAGACTGAGATGGGTAGGAAACAGAAAGGGAAGAAAGAGAGGATTTTATGAGATATGGATGGATATATTCAGGTTGATCACCATTTTTAAGAGTAAAGTTTTGAAAGAAAGAGTTGGTGGGCAATGGAGAGGAGAGGAGAGAAGGAGAGAGGAAAAGGGATGGATCAGGGAGGACCGTGGATTGAGCTTTAGGGAAGAGAAATGGAAAATTTGGTGGCTTGTGCTGAGAATGCTGAGGCATGGTTGGAGTTTGCGGAGGAGAAGGAGATTGTGGAGGTGGAGATGGACTTGGGGTAGGAGGTTTATAAGGCATTCGCTTGCGAGGTTTTCTGAAGGACTTGCGTATTGAGGTGAGGACTCGCCTCTTCAGTTTTTTCAACATCTTCTTGGAAGTGGGGCCTTTGGCAATTTATCGAAGTTGCCCAGAGGAGATGGATGGATGGATAGATTTGATTTAATTAGTTGGGATTTGATAAGACAGACAAAAGGGGGATTGACTTCGGTTGTTTGTCTTTTAGTTATGAGAGTTTTGCCTTAACATAGGTGCATTGTACGCTGGCGTGGGACATATGAGAGGTTTTATAGAGGAGGAGGAGGAGGAGGAGGAGGAGGAGGAGGAGGAGGAGGATGAATTGGAAGTGAAGTTGGAGGGGTCAAGGTATGCAAGGATTGCAAGGCATTGAAAGATATACGTTAACGGTTGTTTTTTAAAGTGTTTTATGTTTGAAGATATATTAAAATAATATTTTATTTTTTTAAAAAAATATATTTTTAACATCAGCAAATCAATATAAATACACATAAAAAATTAAATTTAAAATACAAAAAAATAAAACAAATTAAATTTTTTTAAAATATTTTTAAAACACAAAAAAACAACAAACGTCAAACTTCTCGGGGTGAAATTGAAAGAGTAAAGGAAGGGATAAGGAATTTGGGGCTTTGGAAAGCTTAAGAAGAGAGGAAGTCACATGAATAGGGAGTTTTGGATTAATGTAATGAACGCAATTCTAAACTCTAAATTGAAGTTATCATTGAGGTTTTTTAATTTCCCAATTGCAAGGAGGAAGTTTCCTTTAGTGGAAATTATGTGGCTTCCAAGTTTCCCCTTATTAATCACCGAATTCCAAGTACAACAATGATGATTTCTCAAAGGCAGTATCATCTTCATTATTATTTTTAATAAAATCCAAACTAAGAAATCAAACCTTCTAAATAGTAAAAAAAAATTAATTTTTAAAGTATTTTTTATTTAAAAATATATTAATGTAATATTTTTTATTTTTAAAAAATTATTTTTAATATTAACACATTAAAAAACATCGAAAACATAAAAAATCAATTTTAAATTAAAAAATTAAATTTTTTTTAAAATATAATTTCAACTTTGTTACCAAACATACCATAAATGATTTCAAGAACACTTTTTCACATCAATAATAAATTTAAGAAAATAAATTCTTTATAATACTAAATTTAATATTTGAATTAAAAATAAATATGTAAATATAAAAGCAAACCTTATTCACCTTTAAACTTATTGTCTGCGGTGATTATACAAGTGGTTATAAGAGGTTGTTTGGTAATGAGATTGCGTTTGTATTTTAAACAAAACGCAGATGCAACATGTTTAATAAAAAAAAAGTTTACTGTTTATGGGCCCCACAGTCTTTTTACGTTTGAAATGTTGGAGAAAGAAAAGCAACAAAATGCTGCTTCCTGCACACTATTCATGCTAATTAATTAGCATGAATAGTGTAGCCAGCTCAACTGTTCCGGTTCAAAGCTCAAAATGCTTTGAACCGGATCCGAACAAATAAAATAAAAAATAAAAATTATTTTTTAATTTTTAATTGTGTTTTATTCGAAAAATTAATGTTTAACATTATTCAATGACACTACATAAATTAGACAGAAATCGCTTGATGACGTAGCATTTGCAGAATTTGATCGCAATCCCAATTTTGTTCCTGATTATATTTTACCTGATGTTATTGCGCGCTTAATTCACTCGGACTGTTCACGTGAATAGAGTTTTTTTTTTCAAAAAACCAGTGCAGTTAATTGATTTCACTCGCACTGTTCACGTGAACGTGAATAATATTTTTTTTGTTTTTTAAAAAAATTAGTTTAAGGTGATTTAAATTAAATCGTATTGTAATCTCAATTTTATTCCTGATAGTATTTTATCTAATTTTATTGCACGCTCAAAAAATTATGAAAATTATAGTTCTTGTCGGATGAATTTTGTATGTAATGGAATTGTAGATAGTTTAATTGAACAATAAAATTTTTTATATATATAAAGTATGATTTATTTCATGATGTAATAGCAATAGTTAAATTCACAATATTTAAAGTAAAAACCATAAATATTAATATATATATATATATATATATATATATATATATATATTTTAAAATTATTTTATAACCTTAATTTCAAAGGCATTCTTAATCAAACACATTAAACTATTTTTTGTTCAATCTCAATTTCAATCATAATTTTAACCAAATATATATTTTTTTCAAACTAATTTTAATTAAAAATATTTTTTATAAAACAGCTTTTTTTCAAACTATAACCATAACAGCTACTGCAATATTAAATACACGTAAATAATAGTGTTTGGTGAGGCTATAGCCTATAAACTAGCAGGTAGCTTCGTCGAGGAAAGAAATCCTAATTCATAAGCTTGCAAAATGGGGATGATGATAAGTCAGTTAATAACTAAATATTATTTTTTATTTAAAAAATATTTTTAATATTAGTATATTAAAACAATAATATCAAAAAACTAGTTTGAAAACAAAAAAAAAAAAGATTCAAGATTTTTTTAGCAATATTATTTGATATGGATGTAATTATATGCAACCAATAATTTATTTTAATAGTATGAAACATGATTGTAACAGTAAATTAATTCTCAATGATAAAAGGGTTATTATATATAAGTTCAGTTTTGTTTTTATGTTTTAAAAATGTTTTTAAAAAGAATTAAATTTTTTTATTTTTTTTATTTTAAATTAATATTTTTTTAATGTTTTTCTATTATTTTGATGTGTTGATGTTAAAAATAATTTTTTTTAAAATAAAAAAAATATTATTTTAATATATTTTTAAATAAAAAATATTTTTAAAAACAATTAGAATTATTTTTCCATGATAATAACACTATCTGACTAGATTAATTGTCGGCGTGAAGAATCTTCACGGGCAACTTTAGGCCATGTGAAGTAAATATGCTTCCTTGTAAAAGTGAATATGCTGGAGATAAAAGTGAAGTAAATAGATGTCAAAAGTAGCTGGAGATGCAATATGCTTCCTTGTAATGGAAATAACATCCATGGAATTTGGAAAAGACGAGATTGCCAGGAAATGACAACGAAGGTTGCAGCCAAGCTCAGGAAATGACAGTATTGTTTGCGAATTATACCCAAAATTGGAGAGGTAGCATTTATCTTCTTGCTGTAGAAATCCAAATCCAACTCATGAATAGAAAAATTGCTAGTTTTCCTGTGTTGTAGGCAGGCATGTGCATCAACTTTAATGTCCATTTTTTTTTTTTTATTTTAATATGGATGTTCGGGCTAATTTACACGCACCTCAACTAATCTCATGGGCCCTGAAGTTAACGACCATGTAAGCCTCCAGTGGCCATCATATGAGCAATCATAGAGCTCGAACCTCAGACCACAGAGAAAACAAACCTCTTGATCCCAAACTCTTACCACTAGGCCACCACCTAGATGGTTACTTTAATGTCCATTTTGTAGAGAGCAAAGACAACATTGGGGGGTCAAGTTAGAAATATTACGGGGTTTAGGGGATACTATGGAAATATTTTGAAAACTTTGGGAGGCCTTGTAATAATTTTTAAGGGATTGATGCAAAAACAGACTTGAAAATAAGGACTAAATTGATTTTCTAAAATTGTTGAAGGGCATGTCGACCTTCTCATACATAGTATGCCGACACGCAACATCTTGAAAAATTCCATGTCTTTCTCAAGCTGGCTCTATTGAAGAATTCCATGTTCCACTTGAAATGCTCTCGCTTGGCTGGATTGAGAATAGATCTTCTTCAAGAATCAAAAGCCTTTTTGCAGCATATAAGCTCACAGCTGTTTCTTGATTCACAGGGTTAAGCAGCCATGTTATTCTTAAATAAGATATTTTATTTTATTTTATTTATTAAGAATAGAATAATAATTTCATTTTAATCTATATATAATCTATTTATATATAAATTAAGTTAAGCACTTTAGAATAAACAGATTAATAAGAATTCCAGCCTCCTCCTCTTTTATATTTGTGTTTAGTTTATGTTAATCTGAATTAATTTAACATGGTATCATAGCTGATTTTATAAAATAAAACTTAATTCCAAATATAAATTTTTTGAGTGATATTTTATCTTCAATTTCTGAAAAATTTGATATTTTATCTTTCCTTCAGTTTATACAATTTAATATTTGCGTCTAGTTTCTGTAATTATTTTGGTATTTCATATTCTCTTTCTTTTCTTTTCTTTTCTTTTCTTCCTGTTAATTACAGGGAGGTTACTTCATCATTTTCCAGTTGTATACAAACAATTTATGCAATATTAATCTATTTAGTTAGAAAAATTGTATCATATTATATGTACATTGAAAAAATTATCGTAATTTCTTTTTAATTAACAAGAGTACATGTATAGAATGGGCTTGGCAATTCCATGGAGTAGAGACCTGACACAAAAATTAAAGCCTTACCATAATTAAAGGATGGACTACATGTATAGAATGGGCATGGCAATGGAAAGACCTGCAAAACAAGACCATTTTATAGGGGAAATTTGATGTTTAAGTTAACAATGATAAGGCAGGAAAAGAGTTTAGAAGACTGTTGTGTGTCTTACAAAGCTTAATGAAGAAGATACAATTTTTTTTTTTTTTTTTTTGATTTACGTGGGGTGTCCGGGCCAGCTTACGCGCACCACGACTATTCCCCACGGCCCGCTGGACATCCTGCAAGCCCAGGAGCATGTAAGGCACCGCGGGGGTGACAGGCGTACACATAGAGGGTCGAACCCGGGACGGGGGCGGAACAAGTCACACGAATTGACCACAGCAGCTAAACCCTCAAGTGCGGGTACACTCGAGGACTCGAACTCAGGACGCATAGGCAGGGCGAAGCCTGCCATGGCCACTGAGCTGCAAGCCTCGTGTACAATTTTATTTTTTATTATTACGAAGGAGATGACTTTTTACTTAAAGAGTCAATATTATTATGTATATACCTTTAACCGTGTTTATATAATGATTAAAGGTTTACGTTAGCCTATTATTTAGATTTTAATTTGTTTGAGAGTATAATTTCGGTTATTTTTTAAAATATTTTTTATTTATAAATGTATCAAAATAATATATATTTTTTATTTTTAAAAATTATTTTTAGCATTAGCACATCAAAATGATCTAAAAATATCAAAAAATATTAATTTGAAATAAAGAAAAAAATAAAAAAAATTTAAAGCACTTTTAAAAAACATAAACAAACATGCAATGTCTAAACAAAATTTGATTATGTCATAATCTGTTAATAGAGCAGCATTTGAACATGCCATGCAAGAACATAAGAAGAGTCGAGACTCGAGTAATGCAGTTCTTGGTGAAATCAAGCCCAGATCGATCCGTGTCAACATTATAAATTGTCAAGCAATACTTGATCTACATGCGGTGATTGTTTCTAAGCTTCTTCACCATTAATGTTTAGTTTAATTTTCACAAGCTGGATACATGATTCAAGATCAACAACGCACTAGCTAGGAAGGTGATCGAGAAGGGGTGTAGACACTAGACATGGATGTTATTGACAATATTGTTGAGTATTTGCCTTGTCCATGCATGCATCTAGTTTGATTGCCCTTTTAGTTTCTAGTGAAACTTGGGATTTGTGGTGTCGTCGTCTCAGTCACCCGTATCCTAATCATAGATCATGTTTGATGTTAAAATTTATTTTTTCCATTAAACAAAATCTCTTTTCCATCAACATACATGAATTGTCAAAGCTGTGCTTTCTTGAAAGTTTCACAATTTATACTTCATCTTTTGACTCGGTACATGGAGATGTTTGAGGTCCATCGCTTGTAGTATCTCGCATGGGTTATCAATACTTCATCCTTTTCATTAGATATACATGGATATATGTTATGTGTGCTAAGCCAGATGTCTCTTAAATTGTGAAATCCTTTATGAACATGATTGAGACACAATTTAGTATGCCGCATTAAACTTTTTCGATCAGATTCAGGGGGGACCGAGAGTACTATTGCAATTCTAGTTTACAAACTTTAATTTTCAGTCAGATTCTATGCTGCTAGAGCTAATTGCGACCAAGAAACCCAGCCTAAATGCTTCAACTAAGAAAGAAATCACTATAATGGCCATAAAACTAGCAGCCAATAACGACAATAAACCAGTTGCATCCGCAGAACCGCGGCTGCCTTTGATAGCTGTTAGTAACCCATGTTACTAGGTCCTCATTCTACTTTAAACCCATTGTAGCTAGCTTGTTATGTCTCTCAAATACCAAAAAGCTTTAGCTGACAATTCCAAGAAACAAGCACCACAGTCTATATTGGGACTGCATTAGGACGACGCATTATAATATTACACATTCCTTTTGTATAGATAGAAACACATCATTCACAGCGACAAGATCTTCAATCGGTATAAATAATTTTTCTGGTTGTGATGATTTGATATAATGCACAAGCAAGTAAGGTAGTTGATTGTCACTTGAGGCTTACTTAGTCGTTAACTTCAGGGCCCATAGGGATTAGTCGAGGTATGCGCAAGCTGGTCCGGACACCCCACATGAATAAAAAAATCCATCAATTTAATAAGAACATGTTTATAACATAACATAACAATAACAAAGTAAATAGCAAAAACCAGGTTGGTCAAAACTAAGACATCACGAACAAAGACAAACAAATATTTGATGAGGAAAACCACAACAAATGTTAATCAATTATGAGACATAAGTAATGTTCAACCACCAGATTTTAATCGCAATGGAAATACCCCTCCATGTTAATTACACTTCGTTTGAAGCTGCTGTATGGCCAAGTTGGGGTCTCTGTTACTGTCAGATAGCAGTTCAGGATAGGGTTTTCTTCTTCTTTTTTTTTTTCTTGAAAAGCAAAGATAGTTCATGTCAGCTTGGATAGAGATGAGCAACATGAATATGATGGTTGAACTGTTAGGAAAATTTAGGATGGAAACAAATATGGAGTTGGCTTAGAGGCGTGAAAATACTATCTTTAAGGTGTTTATTTCTCCCACACAGAGACAACACCTTTAGGATACAACTAAGCCCTCTAAACCTCTAAAAGAATGAGAAGATAAGACCAAGAAAAGAATATGTTTTTTTGTTGTTATTTCTTTTCTGTATAGTAACATGCTTTTATAGACTTCAAACATAACAATGAAATAATATGACTGTTCATCAAACAATATGACTATTGATGAATCACTATGGTTGTTCATCAAATAATATGATTGTTGATGAAATAATATGATTGTTCATCAAATAATATGACTATTCATGAAACAGTATAACTGTTCATATTAAGTTCCAAGTTCTAAATGCTATCTTTTGATATTATAAATATCCATATAATAACATTAGGAAGCCAAATAGGAGAGTTTGTCCACCATGACTTAATTTACTACATAATAGAAACCCACACTTAGAAACATTAGGGGGGTGTTTCTTTTCAATGTGGGATAAACATCTTTTCTTTATTTATTTATAAACTACACCAACAATCCCCCACTAGTTTGTAATGAAGGTCTTTTCACTTGATAGAATTATGCTTACAAGAAAGTATTTTGCAATTTAAACCTTCAATTAGTGTTAAAACTTAAATCCTACTAAAGGTATTGGTGTCCGCAGATTAAACCAAAACTTTTATTGTAGAATAAAAGATACTACACACATAATACTATCCAAACTCTCAAAGAGGTTTACAACTATTTAGCACTATTATGGCCATGCGTTAAAATCATAATTTTTTTTCAGGAATATTTACAAGAGAAAACCCTAACTCTTGTCAAAAGTGGCACCATTTTTATAATCATATAGGTGGAATTATACATGTCTCTATTACATTAGACACGAACTTTAAATTTCATGAAGAGCCTGACACGATCAAAGAGTTGATGTCTTATCCCAAGTGCAGGAGTGTCAAAGTAATAAATAACCCAGCAAGACCGGGGTTGAACTACAGGGAGGTAAACTATATAAATTATAAATAACAACAACAATAACAACAATGATGGTGATGATGAGTTAAAGATAACTTTGAGATGTAAAATAAATGTGAAGATTAAACAATGATAAAAACAAATGTCAAGGTTAGAGGATCCACTAATAGTATTAGAGATAAGTAAAGTATGAACTCTTTATAAATTATCAACATAATCATACTAATCATCTTATTTACGTAACATCATACTTATAAATTTTATTAGGTATTCATGATGCTAACTTATGTTGACAACAAATCAAATTCCTCTCATAATAACGATGTCGGTCGAAGACTATGAAGGATCAAGGGATGTACCAAGTGTTATACAACACAAATCTAGATTAACCATTTAACAAGTAAGATATTAAGAATTAATAAGATAAAAATGATAAGACATGTTAATAGCAAACTTTCTTGGATATAAACATTAAAGTCCATGTTGAGTTTATATTATACTTATCTATATTATACTTATCCTAACACCATTAGTGAAATCTTTTCACCTTGACATAATTAACTTAGCTAGACATTATAAAGAAGAAAAACATAAATAAATAATATAAGAACATAAACATGATATAAGTTAACTAAGTATAGTAAAGGAAATGAAAAGCATGAATAAGAGATTAATGAAAGCAAAACTTAAGTATTACAAAAATATAAAGAGAGAGTAAAAACATGATCTTGATATGAAGAACTAAGATTCCTAAATGAATGGCAAATGCCTCCTTTTATAAGCTAAAATTCAGAACTATTCATTTGGTAATTGATTATTGATGTAGTGGCCAACTATTGATTTAGTGGACTTGGTGGACAACAACACTCAAACATTTTGGCTGGATAAATTGACATTGATGCAATCAGAATTTGACAAAGTGTTCCTCATGAAAGTTGTTAGCAATCATCTTATCTTTCCACCACCAAATTTCACGTCATTGGCTTTCTAGAACTCCAGATATGGGTAAAATTCTGAGCAGTGTTTGGGCTGGATTGCAAGATAGATTCTGACTTCTCTTTTGTGGCCAAACTTTGGATTTGAAAACGACAGATTTGGGTCTTCCACTATTCATGAACATTGTAGGCCTATTTCTTATCTTTCTATCGATATAAATTAAACTGAAATCCAAGATCTACAGCTCCAGATATGACCCAATAACTTAACAGTGTTTCAATTTGAATTGAATCGGTATCTCCTTTCTAAGCTTCGCATTTTCTTTGTCCTTTCACTTTCAATAGTTAATCACATCAATCAGTCCTTTGAATTGTGAGATATGCCTGCATTTAAAATGAGCATTTACCATAAATTAAAGCTATCTTATATTATCAGACTTGTTATTATAAAACATGCTCTAGTTAAGAAGTTATTGATACTTCAAGTGCAAAATGATGATATAAAACCTTGATAAAAATACACTTTTAAGTACTAACAGAGCCCACGCTCATCCTACTTTTCGTAATAAAACACACTGAATACTATCAGAATAGGGACTGAAATTAATTATCAGTGTCAAACAGATACAAAATAGTAACTTGTTATTATCCATTAAACTAAGAGATAAACTTCTTGCTAATCTGAAGTTGGGTTCCTATTCCATTAGTTGTTTTTTGTACCATGTCTCTAGATAGTCTTTTTGTGAGCGGACCCGCTAAATTATTCACTTCACATAGACAATTGTAATTACACCATTTTTAATCAACTCTCGAATATATCCATGTCGAATGCTTATATGTCTTGACTTACCATTGTAAATATTACTATAAGCTCGAGACATAGTTGCTTCACTATCGCAATATAAAGAAATAGCTGACATAGGTTGTGGCCACAACTTAATATCAAACAACATATTTCTTGGCCATTCTGCTTTTTTACCTGTGGCAGCTATAACAATAAATATGATTCCATGGTAGAATGAGATATGCATGTTTGATTCTTAAATGCCCAAGATATTTCACCTCTTTCAAATGAGAAAATCCATCCTGATATGGACTTATTATCACTTGAACTAGTCATCCAACTTACATTGCTATATCCTTTCATCACAGCTGGAAAATCAGAATAAAACAAGCCTAAATCGATCGTTCTTTTTAGGTAACCAAAGACTCTTGCAATAACCTTCCAATGATCTGTATTTGGCTTACTTGTATATCTTGATAACTTATATATATAAAAAAGTTATATATGGTCCTGTACAATGCATAGCATACATAAGACTTCCAATGGCACTAGCATATTCTAGTTATGCTACCGCTTTATCACACTAATCATTTAACTTCATGTTAGAGTCAAATAGAGTATTAGTCTCCTTTATATTGAGATGCTTAAACTTATCAAGTATTTTCTCAATATAATGTGACTAATTAAGTGCATAGCCATTACTATGTTTCTTAACTTTGATACCTAAAATATATCTACTTCACCAAGATCTTTCATTTTAAAGATAGAAGTGAGATACCTTTTAGTTTCAACTATTTGAATAATATTGGTGCTAAATATTAACATGTCATCTACATAGAGACAAATAATCACACCAAAATTTTTTGTAAATTTGGAATACATACACTTATCATCACCATTGTGATGAAAACCATTCAACAAAATTGCTTTGTTAAACTTTTCATGCCATTGTTACAAAGCTTGTTTTAAACCATAAAAGGAATTTACTAATTTACGGACTCTCAGGTTGCTCCATATACACCTTTTCTTTTAAATTTCCATTTAAAAAAGTTGTCTTTACATCCATTTGATGAACATACAATTTATAAATTAATGCTAATGCAAATAACACTCTAATTGATGTAATTCTTGCCACTGGAGAATAAGTATCAAAATAATCAACCCCCTCCTTTTAAGTAAAACCTTTGGCAACCAATCTTGCCTTAAAGGTTTGTATGGAACTATCGGTATTGTATTTTCTTCTAAACACCCACTTACATCCTATTGGCTTAGAACCTGAAGGTAAATCTACTAGGACCCAAGTATTGTTAGACAATATTAAATCCATTTCATCATTTACCTCTTCTTTCCAAAAAGCAACATTCCTAGAAGACATAACTTGACCGGATGTCTTTGGATCATCTTCTATATTTAGGATCATAGGTGTCTTTTTTAATATTGTATTTCTATCACTTTCCACTAAAAATACAATTGAATAAGTAGAAATAAAATCTGTATCTATATGTTTTTCCTTTTTAACTCTTTGATTTCTTCTAGGTTCACTAGAACTTATTACTTCTAAGTTTTTATGTTTTTCACTTAACGTTGAGCTAGGAGTCATTACTTTTAGATTTGGTTCTTGCACCTTTGAATCACTTATGAATTTATATTCGATAAATTCAACATGTATAGATTCAACAATCACATTAGTTTCTAAATCCAAAAGTCTATAAACTTTTGAATTTTGTGCATAACAAACAAAAACACTCTTAAGACCTCTAGGTTCTAATTTTGCTCTTTGAGGATCGAAACTTTTATAAAAAGCTACACACTTTCACACTTTAAAATAATTTAGATTTGGTTTTCTACCGTTCCATGCTTCATAGGGAGAAACATTTGATATTTTAGATGGTACTCTATTATGAATGTGACATGCAGTAAGTAAGCCATCAATTATTTGGAGATTTAACATTCAAAAGCATGGCATTGACCATATCCACTAAGGTCCTATTTTTCCTTTCAACAAGTCCATTATGTTGTGGTGTATAGGGTGCTGTCATTTGATGGATTATTCTATTTTTCTCACAAAATGTAGAAAACTCCTTAGAAAAGTATTCTCCACCTCTATCACTTCTAAGAACTTTAATTTGCATTTCCTTTTGATTTTCTACCATTTTCTTGAATTCCTTGAATTTTCCAAAGGCTTCATCTTTAGTTTTTAACAAGTAAACATAGGTAAAACGAGAATAATCATCAATGAAAGTTATGAAATATCTTTTCTCACCCCTTGTTAACATACCATTTATTTCACATATATCAAAATTGACCAACTTAAGTAATTAAGAATTCCTTTTTACTGTAGGAAAAGGCTTTTTTGTTATCTTTGCTTGAATACATTCTTCACATTTGTTTTTATTATTGTGTTGATATGAAATATAACCATGCTTACACATATATTTCAAATATCTATAATTTAGATGTCATAATCTTGCATGCCAAAGAGGAGAAGTATATTCAACTATACAAGCAGAAATAACATTGATTTCATTAAGATTGAACTTAAACATGCCATCACAGGAATAACCCTTTCCCACAAACATCCCACTCTTAGTTACAATAACCTTATCAAACTCCAAAACAATCTTGAACCCTTTCTTGCTCAAGAGACTAGCAGATACAAGGTTTTTCCTAATTTCAGGAACATGAAACATATTGAGTAAAGACAATTTTTGTCCAAAAGTAAAGTACAACTCAATAGTTCATTTCCCCAAGACTTTAGCAGAATTATGGTTGCCCATTAAGACCTCTTCAGGTTTTTGAATTCTTCATAAGTCTTGAACCATGCTTTGTTGTTACAAACATGAACTGTTGCACCAGAATTCAACCACTAATCTGAAGTCTTTACAACATTAGTTGTCATATTTAATTCAGTAATCATTCTAATTTGAATGTTTGAAACCATGGCAACTAACTCCTTGAATTCATCTTTTTCAACCATATTCACATTGAAAGAACCACCTTTCTTGTTGAAATTCTTGAATCTACACTCTTTTATATAATGCAATTTATTTCCATAATGGAAACAAACTCTATGCTTCTTATTAGCATATTGTTTCTTCTTGAATTTGTTTCAGATTGTTTTGAGTCATTGTCAAACCAGTTTCAGTAACCAAATTCACTTTAGAATTTGTTGTTTGCAATTCACGCATACGAGATTGAACCTCAATTTACAAGTGTGTTTGAAACTGTTCAAAGGTATAATTGTTTGTAGAATGCAACATCTTCTTCCTATATTCATTCTAGGATGGAGGAAGTTTTGATAAAACAACCTCCACTTGAAGTGAATCAGAAACTTTGATATCCAAATCACTAAGTTTTGAAATCAGCATTTGAATTTCATGGACTTGATCCATGATTGGCTTATTATCAGTAATCTCATACTCAAAAAATTTTAAAGTAAGAAAACAATCAGAATATGATTTTTCCTGCTTGTAGTGTGTCTCCAAGGCAGCCCAAATTTCTTTTGGCGACTTTAATTTGGAGAAGATGTCATAAAGATGACTGGCCAAAGTATTCGGTATATGCCCTCGACAAAGCACTTCATCTTCTTCACGTTTTACTTTTGCAGTCTTAATAATGGCAGATTCATCTTCTTGTAGTTCAGGTAGTGTAGATAGATTCGGATCAAGAATGTAGTAAATCTTTAATAAAGTAAGCATAAATATCATCTTGTCCATCCATCTTATGTAATTCATACCATCAAACCGATCTAGTTGAATTTTGACATCCTTAGCAACTTTGACGCTATAATTCATATTTGTCTCCATCAAAGTAAACACCTTAAAATTGTTAGGAAAATTTAGGATGGAAACAAATATGAAGTTGGCTTAGAGGCGTGAAAACACTATCTTTAAGGTGTTTATTTGTCCCACATAGAGACAACACCTCCAGGATACAACTAAGCCCTCTAAACTTCTAAAAGAATGAGAAGATAAGACCAAGAAAAGAATATGTCTTTTTGTTGTTATTTCTTTTCTGTATAGTAACATGCTTTTATAGACTTCAAACATAACGATGAAACAGTATGACTGTTCATCAAACAATATGACTATTGATGAAACACTATGGTTGTTCTTCAAAGAATATGATTGTTGATGAAATAATATGATTGTTCATCAAATAATATGACTATTCATGAAACAATATAACTGTTCATATTAAGTTCCAAGTTCCATGTTCCAAATGCTATCTTTTGATATTATAAATATCCATATAATAACATTAGGAAGCCAAATAGGAGAGTTTGTCCACCATGACTTAATTTACTACACAATAGAAACCCACACTTAGAAACATTAGGGGGGAGTGTTTCTTTCCAATGTGGGATAAACATCTTTTCTTTATTCATTTACAAACTACACCAACATGAATAAGGTTAGTTAACACCTGCACGCAGGGTCGAAACTAGGATTTCTAGGTTTGAGGGTACTATCTGCGGGTCTACCCCTGCCTGCATTCGTTGATGGCTCGTATGCCTTCGAACCCTTTTTGGTCGTGTCACATAAGATGGCACAGTTTAAATAGGCTAGGACCTTAAATCAGGAGTTGGTTGAATTTTCCAAGATTTATTGGATTAATTTACCCTATAATCAACACACTTATCAACATGTTTCAATGATCATAATGCCAATCAAAGCATGGAATGGCTGGTTAACAAAATCATCAAAACCATGATTTTTTTTCTAGTTAAAACTGCTCCTGAATCATACTGTGTTGTTGACACAACTTCTTTCCTGGATTTAAACATGCTATCACGTGTGTTGATTACAATATAGTAGTATGCTGTTTTTTAACACATTTGTTGATTCTAATTCTGAATTATTTTAAACTAATATAATGTGTAGACACTATTACAAGATGTTGAATCATTTAATTGTAAGCGTGAAGATTTCATGTAAACTTCTTATTATGCATGGAGATGCAAAAAAGAAAAATAAAGAGTAATTTTGATAAAATATAGGAAGAGATTACAAAAACAAACTAAATCAACTCTATCTTTCACTATTTACTAAGACATAGATCATCGTGGATTAAAACAGTGTAAAGATTAAATTGTCCTTGCTAAAAAAACTAGCATAGCATGCAATTGGGTGTATAATTATCTTTTTCATGGAATATATTTGCCATTGAAAGAATGATTGAGAACAAAATAGTTTGTTTATTTTTTTTTTGCTACAATATAAATACGAATTTGCCCTTCAGGGTAAAAGTTTTTAGCTTTTGGGTGAGAGATTTGTCTTTAAAAAAAAAAATTAAATAGTGAAGTTACAACCATGTCTTTAGAAGAGAAAAAACTATACATGTATTGAGAGGCTTCTCCATCCTTTTTTTTTATATATATATAAAACAGTGAAAATACGAGATTAACCTTGGATTTTGAAAAAAATAAGGCTACATGTAAAGGTATTTTCATCATCTTAACATGGTTTTGTTGTAGATGTTATGTGGGATCAGGGTAATTAAATATTTTTATGTATATAAATTATTATTTAAATTAAAAAATGGTTGGCGTGTGCTAGGTACAACCAACAAATGGGCGTCACCCGCATCAATGAGATGGCGTGTGTGGTGCCAAAATAACACCGAACATCGCTTCCGGGGCAGCGTTCGAAGCGACTTGCCACCCTAAGCATGGTGGCGAGGCACATGTGCCTAGGCAGCATGCGGAGGAGCTCCGGCTAGTGGGTTTTCCCTCCCTCTCTCATTCTAAAAAATCATGCTGCCTGTTGCAAAAGAAAAGAAAGTCTGGTTCTTTGTTTGTTAAGTTAGATTAGATCCTCATTCTTTTGATTGTAATATATTTGGCTTTGAATCATTTATTGAATTTTTTTTTCAATTTAATTCCTTCACAATTGATTTTTATGTCTTATTTGGTATTTGTTTTTTTTTTAATTGTAGTGTATCTGGTCTTGAATTATTTATCAAATTATTTTTTTTCAAAATCATCCCTTTGCACTTGGTTTTTATATTAGATTTGACCTTTATTTTTTTTTAATTGTGATGTATTTGGTCTTGAATTCTTTATTGAATTGATTTGTCTTTGAATTTCATCCATTGACATTTTATTTTTATATCAAATATGATCCTTATTTTTTGGATTATTATTTTTAGTTATTCTTATTCTTTTCTAGATTGACATTATTTTTCAATTTCATCCCTTACGATTTGATATGATTTTATTTTTGTGTCAAATTTAGTTCTTTTTCTTTTTAAATTTACATTTTTTAAATCACTTTATTTTTTTAATTTATTTTTTCAAGTTTATCCCTAAATATTTTGGTTGATTATGAATTTTATATTGCTATTTTTTCAGATTAGACTTTTATGTTGTGATTCGGTCTCATGATACATGTTATACAATTCTAAGGGTTGAATCGGGTTGGTTTCAGTTATCTTTCATTATTTTTTTTAAAAATTTCATCCAAAATCATTGAGTTCATGGAAAATTGGTATTCTTTATTTTTTTTTAAATTCATTTGTTAATTTGATTTTTTTTTAATTTTATCCTTCAATTCAAGATTTTTTTTTGTTATCTCAATTTTTATTTTTAAATGAGGTTTTTATTCTCTTAATTACTATTTTTTTATCCTTTATTTTATTTTTATTTTATCAATCAACATTTTAATTATTGAGATCAGGTCTTCTAGGTTTTTTCAATTGTTTATAAGCCCTACTAAAGAGTCAATTAGAGACAATGATCAGGTTATGGATCGAGTAGGTTGACTCGAGTTAATCTAAGCTAACCAAATTATTTTATTTTATAAAAAAATCAATATGATACTATTTAAAAGAAAAAGAAAAATGATAAATGTGTTTTGACTAGTTTTTTCTTAAGCTAACTGAAACATGCATTAACTCGGGTTTTTGATAATTTTAAACTTATTTTTTTTTTTTTTGAAGCTCAGCTTAATTATGGATGGATGAAATCATCGGGTCGAGCCAAATTATTCCTCAGTTTTTACTAAATCCCCATAAAAAATGAAAATCTAGGTTCATAAGCCATTTAGCTTTGTCTACCTAAAATCAGCCCACGCCAATCTCCTCCTCCCTTCTTGTTCTTCAATTTCCAGTATTTTCTTTTTGCTGAGACATTACAGTTTTTAAGTGATTTTTATACAGGAATACAGACATGGCGGGATTGCTGGCGTGGGCAGCAGATGTAGTAGGAGCCCATGGAAACAACCATGAATTATCAGAAGATAGAATCCCAATTGTGTTAACTGAAGATCAACAAAAGTATGTTCAAGAATTAGATTCAAAGGCTTCATCTTTGAGCCGTTCGATCCAGGGTCTACGGCTTAGATTGCCTTCACCTGATATCTCTCAACGTCTACCTCACATTCTTGCTCATTCTCTTGCCTCCAATGCTGCTCTTGCTCTCCAGTTGAATGCTCATTCTGCCACTAAAGAGCAGGTAAAGATGCAATCATTTGGGTAATTTAGGGTTTATTGGTATCCGGGCTGTTGTTGTTTTTTGGTTGTTTGTGATGGGTTTGTTGTTGAGTTGTGTGGTTTTTAGTTTGTGTTTCTGGGTTTTGGCATCTGGGTCTTTTGTGTTTTTGGATATGGTTGAAGCAATGGGTTTTGATATCTGAGGTTTTTGAATTATGGTTTGCAAAAATTATCTGTTGGTGTTTTTGTCTTGCTTTTACGTCTTAGGTTAGATTTTTACTTGTTTTTCTCATTTGGGATATTAACATTGGTTTTAGTTTTTATGGATTGTTCTTTTGATAGATATAGAAATTTGTGGTACAAATATGATCATGCTCAGGTGTTTCTCATTGTATTGCAATTTGCAATGCTTAGGGGTTATTGTATATTTGCTTATGTATTGCTATCGATCTCTTCAAGTGAAGGTTTTGAATCTTATATGCCTAAGATTTTCGATATAGTTGTTTTGGATTATATGAATTTATGATTTATACGACAGTTTAAAGAGATTTTGTTACATTTACTTTGTAAAGAAATAGGTGATCGATCTTTGTACTTTGTTTGGGGGGTTGGGGAGTCTACATAGGGACACACTAATTCTGTTCTCCTGCTCTCCAATGCGGGTATGGATTCGAGGTGCCAGGATCATTCTTGGGAGTGTTTTTTTTTAAACAACTAGCGTAAACTCATAACATATCAAATTTACCTAGACGAAACTTGATTTGACTAAAAAAACACAGAGAGTTTGCAACTTTTATCAATTCTATTTGTTACCTCTATGATTTCCACTTGACAAGACCAATCTATGTAGAAGCAATATAAAATTTAAAAAAGAAATTTCCTTTTTAGTGTAATGTTAATTTGTGATGGTGAGTCCGTGACTTCCAATTCATTTCTGGGAACATGGACGAGTTCTGGTCTGAAGGCTGATCTTATTTCTATTAAATTAACATTATATGATGATTGTCTTTTCACCTACTGGTTCTTGGAATCTCCTTTTCACCTAGCAGTACTTGAAATCTATTTTTGTGACAGGCCCAATTAAGAAAGGTGACCCTCCAGGAAGAAAATGCTGCATATGAAAAGGCTATATTAAATTGTGAAAGTAAACTACAGGAGCGAATGCAGGAAACAGATTTACTTCTTCAGAAGCTACAGGTCAGGCTTTACTTCCACATCTAATGCTACTCTGATCAGTAACGTGTTTTTTTTTTCCTGTCATTGCTTCAGTCACTGTCATAACCACATATCTTATAGGAGTCCTAGGATATTTCTGTAAGCAATAATCTCTTCCTATATTCGCTGTACAATTTGATGTTTGTTTTTATGAATTAATGTTAGGAAATGGATGAGACTGAGCAAACTTTGATGGAGGAGCTGGAAAATGCAGAAACTGCATTGGATGCCAGGCAAAGTGGAAAGTCTGTTGAATCAGTTGTTGTATCTGAAACGACAGCTGAAGCTGGACCAGATGCAGAAGCTGAGAAGTCTGCTATATTAGAGAAGTTGGATAACAAGAAAAAAGAATTGGTAGATTTGCTTTTCTTTGCCTCTTTCAAGCTTTCTTCCTCAACCCGGCTCCTTTTATTATATGGTCTTGAAAATCTGCCTAATTCTCTCAGAGTTCAATGGAAGAAATTGTTCAAGATTTAGAGAAAAGGTGGGTGCAAGTTCAAGAGAATGAGCTGAAGCAGCCTACTCCAGGTTTCTAATATTATCAATCTTCATAAAGTTTGAGTTTCTTCATTTTTTTTCTTTTTCTTTTTGTTTTTTGGGTGGGTCAAAGTAAAGAGGGAACTGAGATTAGATTTTAGTTTACATTTCTTTCCTTGCTTTCTGGAAGGTTGTCAAAGGGACAAACTTGAGTTTGTTTTTCAGGTGTCAGCCATTGAAAACATATATTAAAGGCTAGGCTTTCACTGGAATAGGATTACGTTACTTGGGAAAGAGTTATGTATGTGAGGCTGCAAGGAGGATTACACCCTGCTGGTGGGGTTAGATTATTTGTCTACAGTAGATGTTCCATGATGAGCTCTTGAGTTGGTTGTTGAATGGTCTTTCTTCCAATAACTCTCCTAGCAGAGTTTTGTTAATTTTCAATGGTTAAACATATACCTTGTTGTAACCAGTAACAAGAAAACCTTTATAACCAGTATTTAGTTGAAAAATTCCCTCTCTTGAAGAAGTCACTTGCTCAACGGAATTTGACATGAAAGTAATTTTGCCACAGCTCAGAGAGAGAAGTTACTGGATAAACAGCTTCATAGTCTAATGGAGCAACTAGCAGCAAAACAGGTGGATTTTACAATTCATTACAAATTGACTGCTACTTGTGACTTCTCGATCAATGTGGAGTGGATATCTCATCGCATAAACACCAACTTTTCTAAATGCTGTCTTGTTTGTAGGCACAAGCAGAAGGCCTGGTCGGTGAAATTCATTTGAAAGAGATGGAGCTAGAAAGGTTGAAAGGATTGTGGAGGAAGATTGAGAGTAGCAATGTAGAGGGTAATACCGCCAGGAATCGGTTTGGAAGAAGCACCTCAGAGAAGGGTTCTGCTTCTACAGACTATATGGTTGACAAGCTACCTTATTCCACTGGTGGCCGAACTGAGCACCAACAGAGACTCATGCTTCTGCGGTCAGCTTTTGTTATGTACATCTTATTCTTGAACATTGTGGTCTTAATCAAACTTTCATTTTGAGTAGCATCAAGAGAAACTGTTGGTCGTCTTCATAAAATAACTTTTTTGGTGAACGTGAGATAATTTCGTTGTATATATCATAATTTTGTAAAGAAACAAATAATATAATACTGTAGGTTGTATGGACTAATACTCAATATATATATATATATAGACACAATGAAGTTTACCACTTCCCAAGTTCATGATTCTGCTAATTGCTGAAGTCAGTGGCTCTAAGGAATATACTTGTTGAAAAAAGTTAGGGCAAGAGATAAAACTATCTAGTAAAGAGAGGGTACAGCACACCTGGATAGAGACAAGAAAGTTATGAGCAGGGGGTGGAACACTGAGGGAAAAGGATGAGATAATGGCATTACAGGGAGGAAACAACATTATAGCTGCGATGCGTAGAGTTCTTGATGTTCTCAAATTGAAATTGACCTCCGAGATGTAAAACGTTGTTGGATGTGAACTTCATGAATCATGACAGTCATCCAATTCCAAAACATTCATCATTATCTCAAGTAGAGACATAATCAGTGAAGTACAGTGGATAAAACATGAAGAAGAAGATTAACGGGGTCCGGGTCAAGGAATAAAGATCTTGATTCTAGCAAAATTAGTTTCTCATTTGTACTCTGTTCTTAAGATTATCTTTGTTTCTGAATGGGAAATTATTTTTTAAATTCTTTTATATTTATTTGTTATTTAAAAAAATAGTCAACAGAAAATACTTTTCGGTCAAAGAAAAATTTGACTTAGTTTTCAGGAAAGTGTTTTTTCTTTTGGCTGTGTTTGTTTTCCAGAAAGTGGTTTTCGAGAAATCACTTTCTAAACTTTCATGTATTTGTTTGCCATTAGAAAAGTTAATCAACGGAAAACACTTTCCAGTCAAAGAAAAATTTGGTTTGGTTTTCAAGAAAGTGTTTTCCTAGAAAATTTGGGCAGAAGACACTTTCCGGAAGTTATGAAAAATTTAGAAATGTTATTATTTGCTGATTATATCAAATTTGATCTTCAAACTTTTGATTGCTATATATATTTTGTTTTGAATATTTATTTTTTAATTCATCTCTTAAAATTTAATTTTTATATTAACTTTGGTCCTTATTTTTATAATTGCTATTTTTTTTTCCTTATCATTTTTTATTGAAATTTTTTATCTATCAAATTTGGTCCCCATTCTTTTAATTATTATTTATTTTATTTGAAATAATTTATGAAATGTTAATTATTATTATTTTAATTTCTTCATCTTTCAATTTTTTTTATTTGATCTCTATTATTTTGATTATTATTTATTTTATCTGAGATAATTTATAAAATTATATTTTTTTTTCAATTTTATTTCCATTCAACTTTTTAATTTGTAAGATTTGTTCCTTATTATTTTAATAAACTTGAAAAAAATAAAACATTAATAAGTTATTTTCCAACTCATTTTTCATAACATAACCAAACAATGGAAAATGTTTTCCAACTTATTTTCCATTACACTACTAAATATCAAAAAATACTTTTCAGAAATTCACTTTTCTCATAATGTACTTTCTAAAATGAAACTATTTTTCAGCAAACAAGCACAAGCGGGTATAAGTTAAAAACCAAACTCAAAAGGTTTAGAAGCCTGTGTTTTTCAATTGTTTGCAAAATATGCTGGTCCATGGCTTCTCAAAATGCAGTTATTTGACAGGGTCAGGTGCTTTTCCGATAGGTGTGACTATTCTTCTGAGTAATGTGAGGGAACTTAACCACTTCATTTACTTGTAAATGATAAATAATTACAGAAACAAAGATTACAAAGAATAATAAATGGATGGTGTTGATAATATACCATTGTATTCATATTTTTCGTGAAATATTATTCTGTAGCTTCTCATTGAAAGACCCCCGAGCTTCCCTCCTCATCATATAAAGCAAGAACTCATTCCAAGTGTCAATGGGGCCTGGCAAGCACCAGTGAACACAATCAGCTACAGTCACATTGCTATGAGGTGAGCGCCCATAATGGTTTGGGTGCCCATCTGGCCTCAGCAGCATTGCTTCTGTTGTAGCTAGTAGCTCAAATTTCAAGCCCCTCTTCCTCCCTTTTTTCTGTGCTTTCCTTAGTTCTTCAACTTGTGTCAGGTAGAGTTCCAACTCATAACCATCAAGCTTCTTTTCCTCGGTTGTAAAGGGCATTGTCCTGATACAATTCCCTCCTTCATTCCATGCTCCATTTTCGAAGTGTGAAGGAGAAAACGTCCTTAAGAATGTAATGCCCTTGTAGTTCTTTAGGCTTTGAAGGGTCTTAAAGGCAGTTCGAAATGCCATTCTGTAGCCGAAGTACTTTGTAATAGCAGTAATGTTGTCCATGTAGCAGTTATGACAACCCACAACCTGACCATTCATGTAGTATATCAGAGGACGGAAGAACCATTGTCCAGCTGAGATGATCACATAGTCGAAATTTTCAATCTCGCTTGCCCATGCCTCATCAGCTTGGTCTAAGTAAAGGCTCATCAGGCTGTTGAGGGAATGACCACTGGGGTCTGCATCACGGGACTTAACCAGGAATGGAGACCAAAGAGTCGCCAGGGTAAACCTGTAATCAGCGTAGAACCAGCGTTTGAAATATGCCGTGTCTACTGCATATCTATGAGAAATATCCTCGGGATGGGTCACCTGAAAGATGAAGATCAGGAATAAGAATCAAATTTATATTAGAAAAGCTGCTCAATTTTGTGCCTCTAATTTGGCTTGTAGAGTTCTTGATACTGATTGTCTGGTAAATAAAATAACTACATCCTAGCAAATTCTGGTCTAATTTTAAGATATTTAAGTTTAATGGTGTCAGTTATTACAACATGGAGTTTATAACTCGAGTTTCTTGGTGATTCAATCCTTATCTATGGATATATGCTATGAGCAGTGATTGAGCACTTACACTGGCTAAGAGACACAGCATTGATTGCATTTGGTTCCTACCTACGGAGTCTCCGACGAAGGCCATCTTCTTCCCTCTAACAAGTTCCAAGAACAGCTTTGCATTAAAGAACGGTAGCTCACATTCGTCTGGTCTCCACCTCCATTTCATGAACTCTGTATCAGGTCTCCCAGACTTTACGCAATTGTGCTGGTCGATGATTAGGCTACAAGTTGCATCAGTGTAGTAAGGCCCTTTAGGATAAGGAATCCATTTTCCACTAAAGATGTCACATTCCTTCACCATTCCTATGTTTCTCAAATCACTGACATCAATCTTAGGAGATGAAAGTGGAGAATGTGAAGTTGAAAACAGGTAGAGAGGGATTATAGTGAGGAAAACTAGACTGAAGGCTAGCAGGAGCAACTTTTTGGAGGTGCCGTGCTGAGAGTTCTTTCCTCTGGAAAACTCATTGTCATTAAAATTCATGGTGAAGTGAAACAAGTTACTTCGCATTTCGTGCATACTATATAGCAGCAATTGTTTTTATAATGTTTCTGGACATGTATCGAACGTTGACCAATTATTAGTTTTAACAGCTGTTAGAGCTGAGGTTTGAGAGTTCTTGCTGGTTCAAAGTTAATACACCTTTTGTCTTTGGTGAAGCATCATTATCTACATTGAATAGTAGCTTTGGAAATTCCTAACCTTTTCGTTTTCCAATCAATTCTGTCATTACCAACCTTAATACAGGTGAAGTTTGAGTATTAAATCACAATCATGATGTAAATGCCCTTTATTTTGGTTAACCATCGTCATCATAATTGAGCACTACGTTTCTCTGTCATATTAGTTTTCATATTATATTTTTCCAGCTGCCTTCTTTGTACCTAAAAATGTTAGCATCATGATACTGATAATATTGCCTGTACAGACTTCATTACTAGTTTGTTTGTCTAATAAACGTGCCCTAATCGTATTTACCAGCAATAACTGTAATGGAAATCAAAGCCATGTCTATTAAATTTGCTATGACACACTATTGATGAGCTTGGAAGCTGGAAATGACTCAAGCCAAGTTTTGAAATAAAGGGTGGAAATGGACTGCATTCCTTTCTGCAGCTGCTCTCATTCCTTATTTTCTAGACACAGAAATGGGTGCGCAGTTTTGTCTAGGGCCACATGGGAATAGGAATGCAACAGAATTATAACATGATCAAACAGTAACCACATTTTATAGTCAACAATTCCCAGCAATCATAAGGCTCATGGATACACTGTACCACCTCATGGTGTTTAGCTTTGCAGGTATCTTCAAATACAAGTACAGGAATGCTCGGTTGGTTGTATTCAGTGCCAAGTGACACAGGCGTGGCTTAGGAGGAAAGTTATCGATGATTGCAAATCGCATTTCTGTGAGATTGGGCACATTTCATCACATTTTTCTTAGAGGAAAGGTAAGCTTACCTTTTGCTTTGATAGTCGACTGCTACCTACATCTTTCTGAACTAAAATATCAGCTGAGACCCTATTACACGCCCCCACCTAGTGTGACAACCAAGATTGGTGGGACTTCGGAGGCTGCTGAGTTATTCTTTACGCTTTCCTTTATTTGATTTAAAATATTTTTCCCATTTAAATTGATTTGAGAAGAAGGAACTAGCAGTTGGAATTTAGAAGGAATAGTTGTCTAACCACACCAGAATCCTTATAAACTTGTAAATTGGGATCATGATCTCTTTTTTTTCCCTTGATTTTTTCATTTCAGACAAATCTTATAGCTATTATGATTCCACTTCAAGGTCCAGAACAGGTTTGAGATTGGAAAGTTCAAGCTCGGGTAGGAGGCGATTAAGGCAAGACTTGACTGCATTTATTTATCTAGTGATGAGCTGGACAGAAACATTTTAGCAGTAAGGAAAATGTTAAGAAAATTAATTATCTGGGTTATTTAAGAAGAACAATAATTTAGGTCAAAAGGTGATGATGAAGTAGGGTTACATGTCTAGCATTATCTAGGATTAGCGGTGGGGTTACTGGGGTATGCTAAGAACCTCTGATTATTACTGCTAGGGTTGCTCTTATACCACAATGTTTTAAGATCTAATACATGAAATTGCTTTCCTTTTCTATAATGATTTCTAAGGTAGTAAGTGACCATGGGCAGAACTAGAAGAAGAATCCTGCTCCTCTTCCCTCGCTTCCAGGAAACGTTGCTACTGCCTGTCAGTGATCTTATGCAAGATGCTCACTGCTAAAATATGAAAACATTTTATAGAGATACTAGTTAAACATCTTCATTGTGAAAATACAAAGCTCCCGGAGATTCACTAGTGCCTAGTTTCTTTGTTTTTTTCTACCTTTTCTGCACTTGAACAGGGCATTTTGAACTAGAACTAGAAACAACATCCTGATTGAGATGGTTGATCGCACTTGGGCGTAGAATCCCTTTAACAGATTCTAATGATGGTTTTATAATTTTTACCGTCCGTCTCTCAGGAGTTTGGACCATAACCAAATGGAAGATATTGACTCGGAGACGACTGGCAACTTGAAATAAATAATAAACAACAAAAACTGGAAATCAGAAACCATGCCTTTTCACACTCCACATGATTCCCCCCAGCCATTGGCCTGATCCAAACCCATCAGATTGCATTGAGCTGAATATTTTGTAGTCTGCTACTGAATGGCTCTTCAGTGCCTTTCCCGCTTCAGCATCTGAAGCAAGAGCTCGTTCCAAGTATCAATTGGGCCTGGTAAGCACCAATGAACACAATCGGCAATAGTCACATTCTCATGCGGCCAGTGTCCATAATGGTTTGGGTGTCCATCTGGCCTCACAACCATTGCTGCACTTATGTCTAGCAACCTGAAATCTAAACCCCTCCTTTTTCCTTCCCTTTTTGCTCTTCTGAACTCCTTTACTTGAGTCAAGTATAGCTCCAAATCACCCCCTTCCAATTTCATTTCTCCATTAGAAACAGGCTGCGTCCTGACACAATTGCCTCCTTTATTCCATTCACCGTTCTCAAAATGTGCCGGTGACAAGGTCCTCAAAAATGTTACCCCACTGAAACTTGCAAGGCTGAGCAGGGTCTTGAAAGAAGTTCTAAAAGCCTTCCTGTATCCATAGAACATTGTGAGGTTCTTGATGGTGTTCTTAAGACATCGATGGCATCCAACAACCTTGCCATTTTCATAAAATACTTGTGGTCCATAGAACCATCTTCCAGCCGAGATGATCACGTAGTCATACGTCTCAATTTGAGCTGCCCAGGCATCGTCGGCCTCATCCAAGTAAAGATTCAAAATGCGGTTATTGGTCGGGCCATTAGGGTCTGTGTCAATGGTTCGAACCAAGTGGGGTGCCCAAGAGGATGCTAGTGTGAAGTTGTAGTTAACATAGAACCACCTCTTGAATCTTTTATCTTCTGTGTAAGAAATAATGTCTTCAGGATAGACCACCTGTGAGTACAGAAGTGAATTTATCATGCAAAAAAACACTTGCTTCAATGATCAGCTACTTATTTTTTACTAATTCTGAACACTTACTCTGGCTAAGAGACACTGCAGTGACTGCATTTGGTTTCTTCCTAAGGAGTCTCCAACAAATGCCATTGACTTCCCTCTTACAAGCTCCAAAAACTGCTCCGCATCGAAGCGAGGCAGCTCACACTTGTCTGGTTTCCACTTCCATTTCATGAAATCAGTATCTGGTCTGCCAAACTTCATGCAGTTTTGTTGATCAAAGATTTCTCGACAGGTTGCATTATTATAGTATGGCATATTCTGATACGAAATCCATGTCCCACGAAATATGTCACATTTTCTGCTCTCAGAGCTCTTATAAGGCAGCCATATTGGTGATGAGATATTCAGGATGTAGAGAGGAATCATGGGGGCAAGAATTATTAGAACAAGGGTTATGAGAAGTTTGGTCATGCCATTGTCTAAAAAGTTTTTGCCAAGGTGAAATTCAGGTACATGAATCATAATTAGAGAGAAAACGGAGAGTTTTTTTTTTTTTTTTTTTTATGTATCAGTTCATTTTATATGCCTGGAAGCTAAAACAAATATTATAATGAATCGACAGTTGCGAACCTTCCTTTTCACACAGCTTAATCATGTCTCTGAAGGTTAAATGTATGCCCAATATTTCCCTTTCTTTGTATTAAATGGTGAAAAGGAAAAAGGAGTTTGACACAAGTCATGCAAGGCTGGAAAGTTTCAATTAGGAGTCTTGAATTTATAGCCATGAAAGAAAGGTGAAGGCTACTTGATGTGTGTGATGTGTGATGGAACAGGATGTTCCACCAAACCTCACAAGGCATACCGTTTCCTTTTCTCCAAGATCCAATAATCTTCCTAGCTACTTCCTTGAATTTGAATAATTGGTGATAATTCCTTATGTTTTAATTTACACTTTAAGGACTAAATCGAAATGCAGATCCTAGTTAAGGGATTACTTTCTTATATATTTTCCCTCAAAATTCTGATCGGGTGGTGTTATTTGTTTTATTCCCACCCTATTTTTTTTTTATTCTTACTCCATTATTTATTATAGAGATGAAAATAAAGAATTTTAAGATTTTTTGTAATTAATTATTGAGAAAAAAAATCAACAACCCTTGATTTGCATAGATTTTCTCAATAAGATACTTGATTTGCATGATCAGTCATGCTTCAATGTTGATATTATTTTCTTTATTTTGGTGTCCATATTGATTCAAGCAACCTTACCTCTCTTAGTAGACTTAATAATGATGTTCTTTGTACAAATTATGTTGCTAAAGAGAATCTAATTTAAAAGAACCAAGATGAATGAGATTTTGTTGAATATTAATCTCTTCTATTTTTTTTTATTGGTGAAAGATGATAAAAAAATTAGTATGCTTAAGAATTTCTAATTTTTGTGAAACTTATCTCCTCTATGATTTGTGATCTTTGCTAATTTAATCTTTCAATTTAAGTATTATTAACTCAACAAATTCATATAAATATATTCTAAATTTATAAATTTAAATAGGTAAGAAATGCCAAAACTCCAATCATTGTTTTTTTTTTAAAAAAATGTTTTTGAAAATCTAAAAAGGATTCCAAATTGTAAAGTTTCTTTATGCTTTGAAGTTTTTACAAGAAATAATGGTTTAATACAATATCTTATTATCTACTCTAAAGTTCTTGTTACATAGAAAAAATATAGACTACTTTCCTATCTCAATACATATATCTTATCAACAAGTAATTTGAATATTTGAAAGGCTATTTGTTAACATCCTAAAATATTGGAATCGTTGTTGAGGTTGTTGCAGGGCTCTATTGCTTGAGGTGTTTTATGTAAGTTTAAGGAATTTGAGGTGTCATAGGTTGATTCTTCAACACACCCTCATAATCAAAAGGGTAAGGAACGAGCCCTAAAATTATCATGGAGAAGCTAAAATTGAACAGAAGGTAGAGGCTTGATAAGAGCATCAACATACTAATCTTTGGTAAAGATGAATTTCACAAGAAGCTAACCACATATAACTTGATCTCTGACAAAGTGAAAGTTTATTTTAATATGCTTTGTATAAGCATAGAACAATGGATTGCTAGATAAATACGTGGCCCCAATGTTATCACACCATATAATTAGAGAGGGAGTAATTAAAACATGAAGATCAATCAACAAAGACTTTAGCCATTGAGTTTCTACAGCAATGTTAGCGAGAGCTTTGTATTCTGCCTCTGTGCTACTTCGAGTTATTGTGTGTTGTTGTTTGAAACTCCAAGAAATCAAGTTAGAGCCTAAATAGACATAGTAAACTCCAATGGATCGTCTATTGTCATGATCTGTTGCCCAATTAGCATTATTAAAGGTTTGAAGCTGAAGAGTATATAATGGTTGGATCAACAAAGCATGATGTATAGTGTGTTTTAAATAACGTAGGATTCATTTGAATGCGACCTAGTGTACCTTCATAGGATGATGCATATATTTTTCTCACTTTGTAGATAGTAAAGGCAAGATCATGTTAGGTAAATGACAAGTACTATAGGCCACCAATAACACTACGATACAATTATGGGTCATGAAATGAAGTGCCAGCAAAAATGATGACAGATTGTGATGGGGCATTGGGTGTAATACAAGGCTTTGCCTTGTTTATTTTGTTGTGGACAAGAATATCCAATATATAATGTCATTGAGATAAGAATAGGTCATGATCCTCTCGTATGGCTTCAATTCCTAGGAAGAAACCCAATGCACCCATATCCTTGACAACAAAATGTTTATGTAATAAATGAATAGCACTGCCAATGGAATGAACACTAGAGCCAACTAAGATTATATCATCAACATAGATTAATAAATAGATGGTGATAGATCCATGATGATAAACATGAGAAACTGTTTGGGAACACGGTTTGCACGCGTTCCTAAAAAATTCAATTTTTTAAAAAAATTTAATATGGTTTGTATGTTTTGGATAGTTTTGATGTGCTAATGTCAAAAATGATTTTTAAAAAATGAAAAAACATCATTGGCATACATTTCGGCAAGAAAAGTTATTTGAAAAGCAACCGCTACCACACTGCCAAACACTCTCGAAGTGAATGATCATGTCCATAGAGAGGCTTATTTAATTTGCAAACATGATTAGGTAGCTCAGGGTTAATGAAACCCTAAGGAAAAAACCAAATGGACTATTATTGGTTTGACAACAGGGTTGAAAGTCTCCCCAACATCAATGCCCTCTTGTTGATGAAACCCTTTAGCAACCAACCTGGCCTTGTACTTATCAATTATGCCATTAGCTTTGTGTTTAATTTTATACAATCACTTGGAAACCAAAATCCAAGTGTTGTTAGATAATAAGGCATCAAATTACTTCTCTATAGCCTCCCACTAATATGGATGTTTGACAGCTTTAGAATGGCAGGAAGGTTCTAAGTCATTAGACTGAAATGTAGCCATGAGAACTTTGGGAAAAGGATAGCAAACGTGGTAGTCAGAAATCAATTTAGATTTGTGAATGTAGTTTTTGTTGTGAGTGATCATAAGATGAAAATTATGAGTCCTTTGAAGTGAGGAGATGGATAATGGAAGTGAAGGTTTATCTTCGGATTATGTAGCAATAACAACATCTCTAATGAGGGAAACAATAGTAAGATGAATAAAATTGTTAGGACATGATGATGGATTCATAAGGAAAGGATGAAGATATTGAGGGAGGTGTGGTACCTGTAGAAGGTGCAACACTGGTCCAAGAAATACTTAATTAACAAGGGAGAGTAACCAAAAGAGTATGAGGAGGAGACTGGACTAGTGTATGAGTTTGGTAAGGAATAACAGATTCATCAAAGACAACATGATGAGAGACATACACTTTGCCAATAGAAACATTAAGACATTTGTAATCGCGATGATTAATGCTATAACCAATAAACATGCAATTTTTTAAACTAAAATCCATTTTGTATTGATTATAACAACGCAAATAAAGCCAGCAAGCACATCAAAAAGCACTTAAAAATTGTAATCTGGTTTACCATTAAATGATGAACCATTTCGAAAGGAGATTTATTGTGAAAGATTGAGGTTGGCAATCTGTTAATGATAAAAACAATAACGTGAAATGCATTTTCCCAAAACATTTAGGGTAGATGGGAAATAACAAGTAATGTTAGACCTATCTCAATAATTTGTTTGTGATATCTTTCAATGGCACCAGCTTGTTGGTGTGTATAGGGATAAATGATTCTATGTTGAATGCCTTGGTGGTATAAATATGTGCTAAGGCTACGGAATTCACCACCTCAATAGATTGGAGTGCTTTAATTTTTCTATTAAATTTACATTCCATAACTGTTTGAAAAAGAATAAATGTCTGATAGGCTTCAGACTTGAGTTTTAAAGGAAATAACCATAGAAACTTGGTAGCATCATTTAAAATGCTAATGTAATAATGTGCACCAGAAGTAGATGAGAGAGAAGCTGGTCCCCAAACATCAGAATAAATTAACTCCAAAAGTTTTGAAACAGACACATGTATAAGTTTAAAAGGTAAATAATGGCTCTTGGCCAATTGACAATGAGAACATATGGAAAAACTGTTATTTTTTACAAATAAAGAAACAACTTTATTAATGACAGGAAGAGAAGCATGACCAAGACGATGATGCCAAAGAGAAGCAGACACGCAAACTCTAAAGAAAGCTTATGGCTGAAGATGTGCAAGGGAAGTAAAGAAGTTATAAATACCATCATTAAGTGGTCTAAGATGCAAGATGTTCCTCAAATAATCCTTTATATGGAATAAAAAAGCATGGAATTCAAAGAAAACATTATTGTCAAGATAAAATGATGAACATAAAGATGATTTTTATGAATTTCAAGCATAACAAGTATTTAGTTAAGAATAAAAGATTTAGAAAGAGAAGAAAGAGTAGAAGTGTCACTCCTTACTATTTTTAAACATGCACCATTGGCCACCTAAATATGATCATAGCCTTAATAATCATCAATGGAAATATGAAGATTGGTACTATCATTGGTAAGGTGATGGGCAACTCTTGTATTGGGATGCTAGTCATTCTCATTGGATGGAAATTGAGCAGCAATCATGGCTTAAGGTTGTTGATCCTAATAGGTGATATTAAAATGATGATGATATTTGTGGGCAATATGACCTTGTTTAAAACATACCTAACAGATAACATAAGTGGACTGAGAGATATCTCTGTTGGAGAATTAAACACCTCGTCCTCGACCACAATAAGGAATACGGCTACGAGTGTACATAATATGATATGATCGAAATTGAGATGAAGGATGCACTAGAGGTTGTTTAGTAGCAAGATAGATTAAGACATCATGTGTTATATGATGATTGTTGTAAGTGATGTGGGACTTATAGAGAAGAAGCAGGGAATAGAATTCCTCCAACATAATATGATTAAGACGAGAAAAGACTGTTGAAGCCAAGGAATCATATTCCTGACTGAGGCTAGCAAGCAAATAAGTGATGACATCATCACAAGTTAAGGGTTGTCTAGTAAGAGCAAGTTCATCTAAAAAATGTTTGATGTGAAGGAAATAAGAGTGAGCAGACATAGCACTTTACCTAGCATTGGCAAGTTATATGCAAGTTTGGTTGGTTTTGGCACTAGAAAAAGAAGAGAAATTATGTTCAAGGATAAGCCATACCTTATGAGAAGTTGTGTAAGATAAGACTTGGGTGAGAACATCTTCAGTGAGAAAAGAGTTAATGGTGGCTAGAACCTGGAAATCCTAGTGCAGCCATTGATTATAAAGAGGGTTATGGGTGGTAGTGACAATATTGTTAGTGGGAGAACAGACAATAAGTTCAGGAGGTGGTGGTGGTATAGTACCATCAAGGCAACCAAAAACTTCTTGGCCTTTGAAATAGGGTAGAACTTGTGCTTTCCAGACAAGGTGGTTGGAAAAATTAAGTTTGACATTGATGGTCATGGGAAGATTGGAAAGTGTTGGAGTAACAGGAGTATTGAAGGTGGTACTGGAAGCAGAAAAGGATGGAGAGGCCATTGTGGATTAGAAAATAAAAAGGGACGGTGGTTTTATGAGTGGCTTTGTTACCATGTAAAGTTTCCTTATGCCTTGAAGTCTTTATAAGAAATAATAGTTTAGTACAATATTTTATTTTCTACTCTAGAGTTCTTCTTAGATAGAAAAAATATAGACTAGTTTCCTATCTCAATCATATATCTTATTAGCAGGTAATTTGAATATTTGAAAAGCTAACAGTTATCCTCTTAGAGTATTGAAATTTTTTTTTTGAGGTTGCTGCAAGTCCGAGGAGTTTGAGGTGTTATAAGTTGATTCTTTAACACAAATAAATCAACAAATATGAGTCATTAATGAACTTGAAAATTTATATACATGCATTCATATGTGTTCTTTGTGTTTTCTTTTCTTTTTTAAAAAATATTTTTTAATTTCAAAATTTTTCTTTTAAAAAACTAAAATTTGGCAAAACTCTTCTATTTCAATACTATTATAGTGCTTACCATACTAAATAATTTAGATGTCATTTCCTTGATACTTATTTATTTTACTCTCTTTCCGCCTTAGTTACTAAAGAAGCTTTTTTCCTTATCAAATTGAGTTATTGGGACAAACTATAGATGACAAAACCGGGCTAACAAACTATTTCAACCAAGCATTCTTAAAAATCATGTCTTCGTGTGTGTTTTCTTTGTTTGTTTCTTTGAAAATCTATGAGCCCATTTGTTTCCGTGGTTACTTCTGTTTTTGAAGCAAACCACGGGAAACAAATGTTTGGTAACGAATAAAACTCTATTCACCGTTCATAGGCCTCATCATTATATGCGTTGAAAACGCAAGATCACTGAAAGCAGCACAATGCTGCTTTCTGCCATGGAGAGTGAATCACTCTCCACTGTTCACTTATGTGTTCTTTGTTCACGTGAACAGTGGAGAGTGTTTTCACTGTTTCGGCTGGACCGGGTCCGACTTAGTAAAAAAGTTATTTTATTTTTTGTTTTTAATTGTGTTTTATTCGAAAAACTAGTGTTTAACATTATTCAATGACACTACATAAATTAGACGGAGATCGCTTAATGACGTAACATTTGTAGAATTTGATCGTAATTCCAATTTTGTTCCTGATTATATTTTACCTGATGTTGTTGCGCGCTTAAGAAACCAAGGAAACTATAGTCCTTATCGAATGTATTTCATACGTGATGAAATTGTAGATAGTTTAATGGAACAATAAAAAATATTTTATATAAAGTATTATTTATTTCATGATGTAATAACAATAGTTAAATCTACAATATTTAAATTAAAAACCATCAATATTAATATATATTTTTTAAAATTATTTTATAACCTCAATTTCAAAAGCATTCTTAACCAAACACATTAAACTATTTTTTGTTCAACCTCAGTTTCAACCACAGTTTTAACAAAAAATGCATAAATATCAAACCAACCTCAACCAAAAATACTTTTTATAAAACAATTTTTTTTCAAATCACAACCACAAAAGTTTTCACAATACTAAACACATATATCTACATGATTAGAACATGGATGTCTTAAAAATTTGGTGTTTATAATTTTTTTTATATCCTGATCAGGCATTATTGATTTTTTTTTATATATGATTTTCTTTGTAGATGACCTTACCTCTCATGGTTGATTCGATAATTATTAATGTTTATGTTGTTGAGGAGAATTTTATTGAGGAGAATTAAGATGATATGGAATATGAATATTGTTTTTTATTATTGTTTAAAGTTAAATTTTTGGTATGTTTAAGAATATCTTAATGTTGTGAAATCTAATAATCTCCCCCATAAAATTTTATTTTTGTGTTTTTGTGAGACTTTTTTTTTTAATAGATTTCTTTCCTTTTTTGGCATAATGATTTTTCCTTCACACTAACAAATTAACAAATGATGATTTATATAGAAGTAATATGATTCACCGAGGAGAATATATGGAGTCTTGGGAGACACAAGTTAATAAATAAACAAATAATTATGATGATTTACCATATATATTAAGATATAAAATACTTGCAACTGCTATAATGCTATATATAAAAAAATAGAACACGTAAAGCTGCTCCTTCTCTAAATTTACATCCAAAATCATGGAAAATTAAAAAGATTATTTACAAAATATTCCTTAAGATTTATTATATGCATAATATATCATGATGGGTTAAGTCATTGTCATGGGCTACACTAAGCTAACTTATCATTCAAAGGGAATGCCAATACACCAAGATAAATGGAAAAGATCGAAATCCATGTTCCTAATATATAGTCAAAAGATTGAAAAATCAAGAATTAAGTTGTGTTTAACCAATAGTTTAGAAGGTATTTAAACTTATATGAACATGAAATAAAAAAAAAAAAAAGGGCATCGATAAAGACACCGTTTGGCATTGCGTTTGTAACTGCGTTTCATCAAAAATTGAAAAAAAAATTTTTGCTAAAATTGAGTGCGGTTTGTACTTTTTGGATCGTTTTGATGTGCTGATGTCAAAAATGATTTTTAAAAAATGAAAAAAATATCATTGGCATGCATTTCGGTATGAAAAGCTATTTGAAAAGCACCCGCAACCACACTGTCAAACACGCTCAAAAGTCTTATATATAAATCAATGCACAACTCCAATAATACAATAAAGAACCTATAAACACAAAGGGCGATTGGACTGGTTTTCCGTTTTGGAGAAGAATAGAAATGAATTTATCTCAACTTCATTTTTCTGTCACTTAAATCAAGCTTCTCCTCGTATGATCTCACTCCCTCCATCTTCAACATTTCCAACAAGAAATCATTCCATGTATCAATTGGGCCAGGCAAGCACCAATGCACACAGTCATTATACAAGGTGACATTTTCATGAGGCCAATGCCCATATCTGCTAGGGTGACCATCTGGCCTCAACAACATAGCTTGTGTGGTGTCTAATAACCTAAATCTCAAACCCTTCTTTTTCCCTTCCTTTTCAGCAAGCTTAAACTCCTCCAATTGTGTCATGTAAAGCTCAAAATTTATACCCTCCAAACTAGTCTCATTGCTTCTAAAAGGCCTTCTTCTCAAACAATTCCCACCTTTATTCCATTCCCCATTCTCGAAGTGTGATGGTGCAAATGTCCTAAGAAATGTTATACCCTTATAATTTTCTAGGCTATTAAGGGCTCTAAAAGCTGTCCTAAACGCTTTTCTGTACCCAAAATACATAGGCAAGTCTGTCACATTTTCTAGGAGGCAAAATCGACAACCAACTACTTGGCGATTTTCATAGTAAACGCATGGACGATAGAACCAATGCCCTGCATTGATGATCACATAATCAAACTCCTCGATTTGGGTTGTCCATCCTTCATCAAATTCATCAAGGTAGAGATTGAAGAGGCCAGTGTGAGTCGGTCCATAGGCATCTGTTTCTTCAGCCTTGACTAAATGGGGTGTCCAAAACGTTGCGAGGGTGAAATTGTATGATGGATACCTCCAACGTTTGAAGTGTTCATCTGGTGTATATGAAACATCAATGGGATATTCCACCTGAAATAAATCATTAGAGACTACCATCAAATAATTAATTAAGAAAAATAATTGCTTCTAATAAAGCATGAGATGACCACGAGGGCTCGAAGATCAATTACTTAAGGGTCCTGGATCCCTTGAGGCAAAATTATTGGGGCAATCTTCATGCAATATTCTAGATAGCTTTTTTAAATCAAATATATATAAAATAGCACATCGATCATTATGGTAGGTACAAAGTTCGGTAGCCACTAGATAGATTATATATATATCCAGATAATTATTAAGTATTTATTTAATTAACTTGTTTTGAAAATGAGCTAATTGGCCCACATTGATAATCTATCTAAGATTACGAGGAGCTTCTCATTACCTAGTCAAACATGGATTCATGTTCTAATTAGTAGATTTAATTTGAGTGTAATAAGATGATGATTTAGTACTAATCATAATTAACACATCCACTTCATGAAGATTGGTTGGATGTCAAGTTATCTCTTTCGTGATCTTTAATATCTCGAATAGAAAGATAGAGACCTCTAAGCTATTCTTTATTCTAATAATAAGGCATCCGAGATTACTTGTTTTCAACAAAGAATTATACTAATCAAACACTAATTGAGGTTTAAAACAATAACCCTTCTGAAAAGGAAAATCCCTTCTACAAGTAAGTTCGATGACGCTTCATCAACACACATTCACCCTTCGATGATTACTTGAAAGAGGAAATTGGAGGAGTCGGAGACCGCATTATAACTAATTTGGGAAAGATACAATATAATATACAAGAGAAAAAAACAAGCACGTAAATTTAAAATGGTAAGCAAACAAAACCAAGCTACTAGCCACTGGTTTACTTGATTTCTCAAGTATATCACGCCGCCCAGCTAGCCCACAGTGTATTTTTCTCTTGATTCTATATTATAATGAGTTGCTGGTCACTTAATTTCTTGGCTAAAACTGGCTAAAGGACAGCTTTTGTAGGCAAATTATTAGATTACTTGAGAGCTTAAGTCTCCAAGGGAAAAAGTAGCTTACTTAAAAACCTATTTCCTTCTCCCTTTCTGTACAATGTTTATAATAAGATGAACTCCAATAATCTTTAATTTTTTTATATAAAAAAGAATGATTAATTTATTAATGGACGTGGTAGCTCTATCCATGCCACACATTAGGTTGCCGAATTTCAAGAGATATGATATGTTGGGGCCTATAGAGGCATCCTTTTTACCAAATCTTTGATACATAATGCCTTAGGTCAACTAACTCGTTGGTAATTCAAACATGATTAGTTAAACTGAACAGTGTCAAACCTTTTAATTTGTTCTATTTTTTCTTTGAATCGCCGCAAATCCCACTTCCAATAAAATTTAATCTCTTGTACTAATTAATTTCCCAGCAATTAATCTAAGCACAGGGTTTTTTTTTATAGTAATTGAGGGAGAATATTATTAATATTTTGCTAGTGCCATTAAAAAACAATAAATTAACTAAAAAAAACCTTACAGCGGATATATTAGCTAAAATCAAGATCTTTTTATTAATGGATTGAGTGTCATTGTCAATGCTCCATGACTTATTGCTGTAGTGATTATCATGTGAATTTAGCGAAATTGTAACTCAGCTAGTATTAGTGTTTTTTTATATATATATATATAAAAAAAAAGAATTGGAACCTCTCTTTAAAAAAGGAAACTACAAATAATAAAATAGAATGAGAAAGAATTTGTAAAAATTCAATATAATATTTAATTGTAGCATTAATTAACATGCAGGAAAAAAAAAGAAAAAAGAAAGAAAGAAAGAGGCGTACCCTGGATAGAAGGCATATCAAGGACTGCATTTGGTTTCTACCCACAGAGTCTCCAACAAAAGCCATAGACTTGCCTTTAACAATTTCAAGGAACTGAGCAGGATTAAAAACAGGTAGCTCACATCCATCTGGTTGCCATCTCCATTTCATGAACCCAGTATCGGGTCTTCCATATTTCATGCAATTTTGATGCTCATGTATTGCCCAGCATGTTGTGTTTGTGTAATACGGTGCACGAGGATTTGGTATCCATTCTCCTGTGAATATGTCACATTTCTGCTCACTTTCATGCTCAAATATTGAGCCATACTTCACATCAACATAAGATGATATTGAGATTTGTGACTTTGAAAAGCTTTTCAACAAATATAAAGGGTACCCTAGCAAAGGGTAACATAGAGGAGCAACTGTGAAAAGAACCAGGGTAAAGGTTACTGTTAGGGCTATTGTTGGTGTGTTTTTTCGTAGAGCATGGTGCTTGCTGCCAAAGGGAAGCTGATTCATGGCATAAACCTTCATTTTAGTGAGAGAAAAGGAGAAAGAGGGTGGGAGGTAATGGGATTGCAAGGGTTTGGAAAGAGACTGGCTTGCTCACCTATTTATCAATATTGTGGCTACCTAGTTTAAACAAGCTAGTACAGCTATAAATGTTCTTGTAAAGTAATTCAATAATATTTAAGGCAAATTACTTTTTTAATCCCTGGAAGGATCTTATAACATGTATGATATGCATGTTGTCGAGTAAAATATTAGCAATTGATAACTAAAATTAATGCATCTTTTAGGAAATTTTATTTTGTATAATTCAATTTCTAATGTGTTCTATATCCAGATGAACTCTTTCTTTCTTTATTATCATTATTATTATTATTAAATTGATAATTACGTTAAAGGGATGTGCCCCTTCTAATTAAGCTAGCAAGGGAAAAAAAAATCTAAATGATAATTAAGTAATTGACAGTGAGCATTAGGTAAAACACCTTGTGGGATCAAAATTCAAGCCTGCTACATTATGCTGTGGCTAGCCTTGTTGGGAGTGCTTAACTCCCTTAATTATCAAATTATAAGATGATAATTATAAGTTCAAAATGAAGAAATAAAAGAAAACAAATCTATAGTTTGCTGGTGGGTCTTTGTTGTACTCTTTGACTTGTTTTATTTCTTAAAGAGATTAAAATCTTGAATCCCAAGTTTCAAGTGACCTCTCTAAGGGAAAATGATCAGATGCAGCATGCATGCGAGTGAGCAAGTGACGGGCAAATCAAAGAATTTATCAAATTGTTGAGGAGGTTCCTAATTCCTAAACATCACCAAATCCTGACTAGTAAGGGCTTTGTTTAATTCAAAAAGCAATGACTAGGTAGGACAGTTGAGACCAAAACTAGAAAAGGGGAGTGGGAGTGGTTCTTTTAAGGATAACTAAGTTATATCTTCCGACCAGTAAAACCTCAAATTCTTACAAATAACCATCCATGGGACAGTAGCATTGCCATTTGGATCAGGAGAGATTAATACTAGGCTGGCAAGGACCAGATTCAAGTAATGGACTGTGCGATTAGGTAATTTATGCTACCTTGAGATGGTTATTTTGATCCTTTCGTTTGATTAATAATTGGGTTAGGTATCAATCTAATTATTATACATTTTCATTGTCATTCACTTTAGATTGTGTGAAGTGGGGTTAAGCAAGAATAAATTAAGCTTAACAGGTGAGTATACAACTTTTTCTTTCTTTCTTTTTTCGTACAAATGATGACATAGAAAGAACAGCTCTATCAGCTTCAAGAATAGCTCTCATGCCAGGAGAAGGGGCCAGCCACATCTGAAACTTTGAGTTTGAAAAGAGCCAATATAGCCGTGTATTTCATTTGCTTTGTGTTAATCGAATGAGCTTTTCTGTAAGACAAGAAATGATATACTAACATTTTCTTTATTCAATTTGAAGCTTAAGATGTAGTTGTAGTTCGCGGTTTGACGGGATAAACTTAATTTTTTAAAAACAAAATAGCATTGTTTTAATAAAAAAAAATTAATTGAAAATGAAATTTAGTCTAAATCATGCTATGAATTGATGGGTCACCAAATATATCGTACTAAGTTTTATAGCTATTATTTACATTAAAAATTACCCTCATTATACAAATTTATTACTAAGAATGATAAAAGATAGCATGGTTATGATAAATATGTCATATTCCAACAATTTATTTATATCTTCTCAATCTTGTTATATGATTTTGTTATATAATTATTTCCATGCCCCAAAGCATCTACTATGTTATTGAAGAAATTAAGAGTGCAAGAGTTTCACGTTTTTTTATTAATTTCAAAAGCATAAATTATTATGTGAAATCTCAAGATACAATTTATATTATTCTCTAATATATCCCTTTAAATAAAAGTTTTTTGAGTTTGAAACTTGCACAAGTTCATACTACCTTATACTTAATTTTCATCAAATAAATATAAATGATGAGATTTGAATTCGTGATCATTTGGTTATCAAAGCTCTATACAATAAAGAAATTAAAAGTGAAAGAGTTTCATGTTTTTTATTAATCTCAGACAGAATTACACATGTACACAGAGACACCTTTAACCAGCTATTGTTTCAATCCTTCTCGGATAGTTAGCCTAACAACGAGGAGATATACATATCAGATTTTTGACTTATGGTTATACACGAAATTATTCTTAACTGCCACCGGTATCACACTTTCAGGGAACAATTGATGATAATGTACAAACAGAAGACATATGATATTTCTAATAATTATGTAATTTAAAGATTATTTGGTATTGTGGTAGTTTAAATAACATGTTTTTTATTTTTATTTTTGGAGATCTACTTTTGATTTATTTTATATATAAAAATATATTGTACTACCATTTTAACAAAACATACATTTCTTAAGATTTATTTTTTAAAATCAAAACATAAAAGCTATATCAATACCAAAAACATATTTAATTATATTAGGGTAGGCATTTGGAAAATTGTCTTTCAATACCTTCTAAAACAATTTACCCTTTCTAAAATTATTTTTGTTTTTTTATCTTTTCGAATAGATATGTTGGGATTTGGGAGTTATGGATATTATGCAAAAAGGATTTTAGACCGTGAATTATATATAAATAGATAATTAAACTATGATTAGATTCGATCACCTACGGGCACACTCAATGTTTTTTATTTAATATTAAAAAAAAAAAACAAAGACACCTTAGAAAGGATTTTACACCGTGTCTTCTTCTTTTTGTTCTTTGTTAAACTCATGTTTTACTGTGAGTTTTAAAGTAGTAAGGATATATGGATATGATTCAAAGTCGAGGGCATCCTTCTCCATTCTTTTTGCATAGAAACCAAGCAAATACAATAAAAACAAAAAAAAAGGTAGAAAAATAGGTGTCAGTGGAGGCGGATTTTGTACACAAATACAGACACTCGCGTACGTATTTGCCTTGCAGCATAATATATATACACAAAATCTGTCTCTATACAAATCATGTCACTAGCTAGTTGGTATTACATGCCAATCATAATTAATGATTTTGACCTAATATTAATCCAACAAATGTAGTTGGGTTTTCATTTTCATAATCACTGTGTGACGTTCGTCGGCCGATTATCTAGCCAGGCCAATGTCCAGCTCCATCTGTTAGGCTGTCGGCTTAACAACAAGGAAATGAAGTGAAATTTCGAATCTTACATAAATTCATCATATCTTGATATTTCTCCAGCTTTTTCTCTGATGGGTTATGATTTACGTGGTCACGACCGCTGTTCATCTTGATTCTCTCTGCCTGTGGATACTTGTTCTTATTCCTCATAATAGAGTTCTTCTGGCCCTCCTCTTCCAGTCGATGCTCCTTGGCACCCCTGCTGTCTAGTATGGGGATATGGTTTTTATTATTTTGTAGCTATTTGATTTCTTATATCATCTTTTTATAGCCCAATAAAAAGTCCTCAATGCACATCATGCAAGATTAGTATAGCGTTTCAGAACACGGCTAGCCGTGTTTTTAAAAAAAAATTAAAAAAATTAATTAAATATATTAATATTAAAAATAATTTTAAAATATCTTTTAATACATTTCTAAATAAAAAATATTTACTACAATCAATATCATATTTTCAAATATCCCCTGCTCACCTTAAGTCAAGAAAACATATATTTTTGTTAGCATTGCATAGTGGGCTCTAAGGGCTAGATTACCGAAATTAGGTCCAACGATAATGATGATCCAAATCCAAAGAATTTGGGTTAAATAGGAAGCCTAAAATGTGAGATAATTGTAGGGCCTCGGTCGTTTCCTACTATTTCTACCATTCCAAGAACCACAACAAAACAATACAAGCTTCAGCTCATGGCATCTTTCTCGGACCCAGTCTAGCTAGGAATTATCGAGTTGTCCGGGTCGTTCTGCAATGTTCACTTCAACAAAGGTTTGCAATAATTTATGTTCTCATATTAGCCTGCCTTTATGGGTGGATAAGCCATCCCGTGATGTCTTTATTGACAAGAAAATGAAGGTAAGCATTGCATGGAATCCTGCGGAAAAAAGCTAAATCATTTCCATCACTTTAGATTAAAGCATTGGCAAATTGCAGCAATGATCTTCACCAAAATCCCCATTAAGTAGACTTTTTTGGCCACTCCTATGTCTAGTCTCTGTTCTAGGAAACAGTGGCCGTCTGATAGCTTTTCTTTGAGAAAAGAAGCCTGTGCATGGATGTATTCCACCTTTAGCCCCTGCGTATGGAATGCCCCAAGGAAATACGCATCACTGCAAGGTAAAATCATGGTGGAAGATCGGGTTCGTACTGTGTAGTTAGTTAGCAAGTCATCAGCTACTTTGTTATGGTCTTGTTTCTGTCAGAAAACGAACTGGAGAAAATAAATAAAACGAGGCATCAGGGGATTCCTGAAGACAATCCAGAGTCAGAGCCTGCGATTACCAAGGCAAGATTCTAGCAACATCTGGAAATGCCATAACATCAACTTTACTTCTGAAAACTTTCTTCAAGCTCGCAGTTCCCTGTAATCCCTTAGCCCTAATGTTGACAAAATTGTAACGTGCAACTGAAGTAATTTCAATAACAGTGACCATAGCCTCAGTGGCTGATGATACCAAAAAGAAGCTCCTGGCCAAAACTTGAGTCCAGAGAGCTAAACACGGATCTATAATCTTTAAACTCGAGCAAGAGTACTGAAACATCAGAAAAAAAATCACAAAACATGATATATAGAACAAAAGGTAAAGCAACTAAACTTGAGAGCAAATTATCAAGCAAAAACAAGTATTAAAATATGGTACGGTCCCTTTTCTTGTTGGCAAGATGAATCTAACTATCGATATTTCTTGTAAATGTCCTTTTCAAATAATAAAAAATAAATCATAGTCCGAAATTTAAAAGAAATTCTTGTAAATATTTCAAATAATCATAAATAAAACTAGATTTAAAAAAAAAACTAAAATTGCGAGAATTATTTAGCATTTAGAACTTTTTAATTAAAGAAACGTAATTTAGGAATACATTCTTAAATAATTATTGATAGATCATCACCTGTAATATACAGGTTTTCATTAAAATCAAGAAAATTAAGAATAATTCAAGCTTTCATAATAATGGGACAATGACATATAATATGGTGGCATCCGACATAGAGGTCTCGTATATATCAGAGAACGTTAACATAAGTTTTAATTTCCTCCAACAACTCTACAATAGGAAAATTAGGAAGCCGAAGAAAGGCAACGGTACAAGGGAAGGAACCTTGTGATAAGCCAGAGAAAGGCATCGTTGTTCTTCTCAAACACCTCCACTTCTTTCCCACACCTCTCCTGATCCAATCCCTCTAATCACCTACTCTTAATTCTACTGTAGAGCCATATATTCACTCTCATAATTTCTTCAACTTTGTGTTAGTTTCATTTTGTAATGATTCTGTATTATTGTTTCGAGAATTAAAAAATAAGAATTGATGAAATATCTTTATTGAAACTGAAACAATTAAAATAGAAAGAACTGAGTTTAAAGAATAGAATTAGAAAGAACAAATTGAGATAATAAACCCTAAACTAAATTTTTTGGGCAGATTCGAGGTAGCCCAAGCCTCCTTGAGTGAATGTGATTTGCTTTAAAGCAATTTTCTGGCTCTCTGCTAATCTTCCCCTTCTATTTATTAACTAAATCTTAGGATTTGAATTTGAATTCAAGAAGGAAACTGTCTAGCAAGAATCCTGGGCTAATTTGTTTGTTGACCACTTCTCTTATATAAACGGTGTTGTTGCCTATAATTGATGCTTCGTTGTTTAAGGAAATAAAATATTATTGCCACATGTCAATCAGTGATGAAAAAGTCTCTTCCAGCATTCCATATAAGTCTCTAGTTCTATTTATGCATTCAGACCAGACATGTGCTAATCTCTTTTATTTCTTGCAGGTTCTCTTGTCTCTCCACCACTATGTCTTCTTCATTTTCATAGCAAACTCTTCATTGTGCCTTTTTTGACAAAACAAAAGAAATTGACCATAACTACCAGGGACCTACTGGACCACTACAACTCCCCTCCCCTTAAAAAACCTTGCCTCAAGGTGAGGGTATGCACTTTTTAGCTAGGATTCCTTAACCCATACTACATTTTCTCTAAGTTGTCCCTCTCGCATTAACAACACCTCTTCTCTTACCTTCCCCCTTGAGATTTGGCTTCTTTTGTCAAGGATCTTCACAGGTTCAGGTTAAGTCTTTTGCTTGGAATAAAACATGGGTAGCCTTGGTTCAGGAGTGGTACCCTTCCCAACCCATTTCTTTAGCAGTGAGACATGGAATGTACTGTGAATACGAGCTTCTTCTGGAAGATCTAACTGGTAAGCCACCTCTCCTACTTTCTTCAAGATTTTAAATGGCCCAAAATATTTATATGTTAATTTTTTATTCTCACTTCTTGGCATATTGGATTGTCTGAATGGTTGGAGTCGAAGGTAAACTTATTCACCCTTTTTAAATTGGTATTATAGCAGTACTCAGCCATGGTTAACCATTTTGACCAAGTCTTAGGATTATCCCCTACACAACACCTTAAATATCCTTCCAATATTTTATTAATTGCCTATAACTGACCACTTATTTATGGGTAGTACATCGTAGACATCAATAGCTTAACCTCTTGGACTTGGAACAGCTCTTCCAAGAATTTACTAGTGAAAGTAGAATCCTTGTTAGATATTATACTGTCTAACAATCCATGAAGCTTCATTACATGTTGTGAAAATAAATTGGTTGTTTTTGTAGCATTGTAAGGATGAGACACTAGAATAAAGTGAGCATATTTGATAAACCTATCCACAACCACCAAGATTATTGAATACTGGTTAGATTTCAGTAAACCTTCTATGAAATCCATGGATGTGAATGACCATGATATTTTATTTTCCTCAAACAACGAAGCATCAGTTATAGGCAACGACACCGTTTATATAGGAGAAGTGGTCACATACAAATCAATCCTGGATTCTCGCCAGACAGTTTCCTTCTTGAATTCAAATTCAAATTCTAAGATTTAGTTAATAAATAGGAGGGGAGGATTAGCAAAGAGGCCATAAATTGCTTCAAAACAAATCACATCCACCCAAGGAGGCTCGAGCAACCTCGAATCTGCCTAGAAAATTTAGTTTAGGGTTTATTATCTCAATTTTTTCTTTCTAATTCTGTTCTTTCAAACTCAGTACTTTGTATTTCAATTATTTTAGTTTCAATTCAAATTCAATAAACACTGTTAGAATTCTTATAGTTACCGATGGAATTTTTCATCGATATTTGTATTATCTTTCCGTTGGTAATTAATTTACCGACGGGAGATGAAAATGCTTCATTGGTGAATCATTTATCGGTAATGTTTTGTCTGTCGATAATAAAAAAAATATTATTACCGATGGATTTACTAACAGGAAAAACACGCTAAAAAAATTTATCTGCTTCATTTCGTTGGTATTTCCCTCAAAAAGCTTGTCATATAACTGACAAAAATACCATATGCAATTTTCTAGGTGATTATTTAAAAATATTTTTAAAAAAATATAGTTAACAAAACTAGAAAAATAATTAAATAATTAAAATCTATTTAAAAATCCTATAAATAAATCAACTAAAAATTGATATCACATGAAAAAAAAATCCTGCAACAACATTCATACAATTATTAAGAACAAAAAAATTTAAAAATACAAAAAAAATTAAAAATAAAATAACAAATATCATGAAAAAAACACAAAAAAATGAAGGAAAAAAAGAAAAATCTTACCTTAATATAGTTGCGAGTGAAGCTGAGAAGAGGGAAAAAAACAAATTCATAAAGTATGTTAATTAAAAAAATCGAGAAAAGAAAAAGAAGAAAAGAGGAGAAGACATACCTGAGCATGAAGGAGAAGAGAAAGAGTTGAGGAGAGAAGAGAAAGAAAAGAATGTTGATGTTTTTTACATAAGAAGAAGAAGAAGAGGCCCATCTTTTGTGAAATGAGGAATTCTAGTCTTTTTATTGGAGCATTTTACCAAAAGTTTTACCAATGGATAGTTAAATGTTAATATTTTTAATCATCTCGTCGGTGATTCCATCTGTAATATTTAATTTAAATTTTCAATTTAATCAAAAAATTTCAGAAACCGTCAAATATTACCAATGACTTTTCAATTCATCGATGATTTCTTCTGTAATATTTAATTTAAATATTCAATTTAATAATAAAAAATTCAAAAACCCACCAAATAATACCGATGAGTTTTCAATTCGTCAGTGATTTTGTCTATAAAAAATAGTAATTAACAGTGCAATTGAGCAGTGAACAATTTCAGAGTTCTCTAAAAAATACAAATGAAAATTTTCATCGGTAATTTTGTTGGTAATTGACATGATGAACAGTGTCAGGGAAATGTGAACAATTTACCAACGCGTTTACTGATGGATTTTACCGACAGTATTAGAACTGTCGGTAATTCCATTGGTATAAATAATACATCATCGTATTTGTTAGTTTTGTTTTAATTCTTTTTTCCACTGTAATTCCCTTGATATATACCGAGGGAATATTTTCGTCAGTAAAATTCACTGTAATTTATTGACAAAAACATTTCGTCAATATTTCTGTTTGTATTTTAACAATTTTCTGGTAGTGAAAGATATCCCACCAATTCTTGTTTTTTAATTCTCATATTAAGAAACAATAATCTAGAATCATTACAAGTGGTATCAGAGCCACGTTCCTTGAACAAAAATGGCTGAAGGCACTAGAGTTTCACAATTGATAGAGATAGTAACAGGGATGAAACAGCAGCAAAAGATGCAATAACATAACCAACAAACTCAACAACAATTATTAGAGGATATAGTTCAGCAATTAAGAAGTATGTCTGTCAGAATAGATCAGATGTCTAACGCCCAAGGAAAAAGACCCATTGGCTTCCTACCAAAATTCTCCTACAAGGTCTGTTAATGGGAATCAAAGGCATGAAGTAATTCCACAGGAAGGAACCCAACAATTTCAGCTCAAATCAATCCAATTAGAATTTCCCCAATTTAATGAGGATGATCTTATTGGTTAGGTATACGAAACAAATCAGTTCTTCAACTTCCACAACACCCGACCCCAACATAGGCTATTTACAACCAATTTCCACATGGAAGGAAAAGCTATAACGTGGTATCAAGAACTTGAGGAAACAAAAATTCTCATAAATTAGGAGGCTTTTGTAAAAACCCTCCAAATTCATTTTCGGACATCATCCTATGATGACCTAACAGTGGCCCTCATAAGCATTCAGCAGACTTCAATAATAGAGCTCTACAAAACCCAATTCAAGATTCTTTCGAATCGGGTCAGGGGGTTATCTGACTCTCACTAGCTCAGTTGTTTCCTAAAAGGGTTGAAGGAAAAGATCAAGATCGAAGTAAGGATGCTAAGCCCCTAAAACTTAGTGGCTGCTTATGGATTAGCCAGAATATAGAAGGAAAACTTGATTGTTATGAGAAGGACATGGAAACCTAGTTTTACTGAATTTCAAGGTTGAAATATAATACCAGCCCAGCCCAAAGCTAAAAACAAATCAGTTATATATCTTCTTTACAGAAGCTCACTCCAGCACAGATGAAGGGAAAAATATGGACCATAACTACCAGAGACCCTGCTGGACCATTACACATTTGTTATAAAACCATGCTCTTTTTTCCTTGATTGTTTACAAGTTATATATCTTCTTTTAAGTTATAGTTCCTTAAGGTACTATTCCTTTGTTTTCACTTCTTCTCTTTCTCTTAAAATTTTGTGTTTGTTTGAAAGTTGTTGAAATTATTAATTTTTCCAATCCTAGCTATGGTGATTATGGGACTGGAGAGCTCTTCACCATCACCTAACAAGAAAATAAGAACAATAGAGTACATCTACAGAGATTTAATGAGAAAATGCTCAACGTGGAGAATTTGCTCGAAATCAATTACCACTAAGGTTATGATCGATGGGGTTTTATAATCACTCATTATGGAAACACTTATATACACTCACTACCAAGACTCTACTTAATGTAAAACATACAATGAAAAATTATATTAGGGTGGAAGAAGTCAACATGACAAAACAAGACAAGGTCACTCACATTTCCATCAAGCATAACTTCTCAACGTCACCAATCTCCAACCAAAGCATCTAAAAGGAGCATTAAAGGACATATTTGTTGTTGCTTGATATTTTTTGAGCTCCTAACCACCACACAAACTAAGATTCTAGTTATTATCAGAGGAAAATAATGTGTAATATCTTGCTCCCATGAAAAATGGCACAAACATGAGGAGCCATTATAAGTTTTGTCTTTTTCACTATAACCATGGACACAATACTAAAGAATGTCATGTTAAAAGAAAATAGAAAATTTGATTTCCAAAAGTAATCTTCACTGGTTCGTGAAAAGAGAAACAAAACCTGAGCATGAAAGGAAGGAAGGAAGTCCAACACACTTGATGACCTACCTGAGATTTAATAATCCCTAAATTAGCTTTATAAATTGTATCTCCATCTTTTGATTTTTTTAATAAAAGCAATAAATTTTCTCTATATCTCCAACAAAAAATCTCCATTAAAATCTTTGAGCTTGGTTATAGGTCCTCGTGACCACTTTTCTCTAGATCCTCATGACCACAATACTCCAAGTTTTCAAAACCACTTGTGTCCCAAAGGATCAAGGATTTTTCTTCAGTCTTTGTGACTAATCATCGAATATTTCCATCTAAAAATCATTCTTGAAACACATACACACATCATATTACTTTCACGTTTATTTTCTTTTTTACTATTGAATCGCTTCCTTTAAAAGTAAGACAATTAAACTCTTCTTTATTTATTGTAGAAACATTGACAAAAGACCATCTATATGTATGACAAAATGGAAGAAATTCAATCACCTAACCATGGTAATATTATCGTATCAATAACATGTAACATCACTTGTAAAAAACAAGTATTTTTTTATTTTTTGTTGGCTAAAGTCTTCCAAACATGTATGTTTGACCTATGGGGAAAATGATAGAGAATGATTTAATAATTATAATAATAATAATAATAAATTTTATTTTTTTTCTAAAAAAAATAAGTAGCTTATTTGTGTCATGGCCAAAATGGGCTACCGCATGCAATTATCATGTTTAAGTTGAAGCCCAAATAGATTGCACCCCAAACTTTTTCTTCTTTTTCTGTCACATGCTCTAATGTACTTTTTGAGTGAGAACATAAGAGTTGAGATAAGAAGCAGGAAGGCCAAGAAACTCATTGAAGAGACCTTAAAGATTGCAAATTCACCAAGGACTAAAACTTATAGTTTTTTAGTGATTTATTGGTCGTCATCATCATCTCAAATGTATAGTTATGCTACAAGTAATTAAAGGCACGTACATAGTGTAAATCATGTTTTGATGTTTAACTTTGGTGTTAATTAATTTGGTTCTACAAGTAATTTATGGACTAAATTTTCAAATGGTCAAATTTGAAACCTCTCGACTATACTTCTTATCTAACTCTACCTTTAAATTAAACTATATAAAAATTGTTCAAGTGTAACCCAATTGACTTAGTGGGTTAAAAAAAAATTGAATGACTAGTAAAAACATGGTTTGGCTTTAAAAATATTTTCAAAATGACATCTTTTCTTTAAAAAATATTGAGATGAAGACACATTAAATCAACCCCGGTCAACCTAGGTTAATCCACTAAATTCACGACCTAAATCATGAACTTCATTGAGTTTAATAACTTTGTATTTTTTTTCTTACTATTTTTATTTATCATATGATGAAAAAAAATAGACGCTTGTAAAACTGAGCATCAACTCAATACTGGGAATTTTTTATAAGATTATGATAACCCCATGAAAAATAAATTAAAATAAATCATGAGGTATAATTGTCAATAATTATGTTTTTTCTAAAATTATTTTTTATTTAATAATATGATGAAAAAAATAGATGCTCAAAAAACTAAACACCAACCGAATATCAATATATTTTTCTAAGATCACGATAACTCCATAGAAAGTAAATCAAAATAAATCATGAAGTCCAATTCATAATACTTACACTTTTTTAACCATTTTTTTCAATATATTAGACTATTTTTTATTTAATAATCTAATAAGAAAAAAGTAGACGATCTTAAATAAATAGAAAAGTTTAATTTTTAATAAATCCAATACAGAAATATGTAAATAACAAAATATATAAAAGAAATAAAAAGCAAAAGCAAAAGCAAAAAGAAAAAGGAAAAAAACATGTTATTATTCCAATGAACAGTAACATATAAGGAGAGGACAATAATTTCCCCTCCTCAATTAATCATTTTTTAAAACTATTTATTTTTTAACAGTATGTTAGATCATTTTTTATTTAATAATATAATAGAAAAAGTAAAGGATCATAAAACTGAGCATCAACCAAATATTAGAATGTTTTTTCTGAAACCATGATAACCCCATATAAAAAAATAAAATAAATAGCAAAATTCAATTCTTAATAAATCCTATATATATATAAAAAAATAAAAAGGTGAAAGAAAAAAAAAAGATAAAAAAACATGTTATTGTTCCGATGAACAGTAACATGTGAGGAGAGGACAATAATTTCCCCTCCTCAATTAATTATTTTTTATACCATTTTTTATTTAATAATATGGTAGATAATCGTAAAACTGAACATCAACTACATATCATGATATTTTTCTGAAATCATGATAATCCCGTATAAAAAAATAAAATAAATAGTAAAGTTCAATTCTCAATAAACTCAATATAAAAAAAATTATATATATATAAAAGCAAAAGCAAAAGTAAAAAGAAAAAGAAAGCATGTTACTGCTCTAATGAATAGTAACATGCGAGGAGGGGAACAATAATTTCCCCTCCTCAATTAATTTTTTTTAATTATTTTTTATTTAACAGTATGTTAGACCATTTTTTATTTAATAATCTGATAGATAAAAATAAATGATTGTAAATCTAAGCACAATTAAATATTAAGATATTTTTTCGAGATCATAATAACCTCGTATAAAGAAAATCAAAATAAATAGTAAAATTGTATTTTAACTAAATTCAATATGAAAAAGAAAAAAACATGTTAATGAATAGTAACATGTGAGGAAGGAAACAATAATTTCCCCCTCCTCAATTAATTTTTTTTTTTTTAACCATTAAGTTAATGGCATGCCTCCATTAGCAAACACCCTGTGGAGGTCAAACAGAATGATTTTACCTTTTTCCTCTTTAGAACTTGAAATTTCATTGTCTTGGCTTTGTACATTAATGATTTGGCCGTCCCTTCCGCCGTGCTCATGCCTAATTTTTAGTACGAAAATACACACCCCATTAAGGCTGTATTTTTTTTTAAAAGGTATTTTTTATATTTTTTCTTTAAATTATTTTTTAATAATTTTAAATCATTTCAATGTTGTGATATTAAAAATAAATTTTAAAAAATAAAATAAAAAATATTATTCTAATATATTTTCAAACAAAAATGCTTTAAAAAACAATTTTTATCACACCTCCAATCACCCTTTTAATTAAATATGACGTATTATTTTATTAACAAAATAAATTTCATATTATTTCCGTACAAATCTGAAGTACGAATTTGTAAATGATAAGCATGAGTCCCATAAATTTTAAACGATAGGCTTCCCATGAAAGAAGTAATTGCCAAATATAAGAATTTGAAAAGATATTCATTTAGTTCCTATATTTTTAGCAAATTAATTAGTTAGCCATTCTCATTTAAGTATTTCACTATTGCATTTCAATTATTATTTTTTTTAACTTCTGTTTAATAACTTATTTCTTTCAGTAAATGTTTGTTAACAGCATGGTGAGCTGCAAGCAATATAATTATTATTTCTTCAAAATACCCTTTAATTTGACTATATATTTATATATAATAACTGAAAGAGAAGAAGCCTGGAGCTAGCTTGATCATTTCCTAAAAAACTAATTAACAGGGCTCTAAAAGATGCATCTGGTATAAGAAATCAAAGAGTTAAGTCTGAGATTAGAGGACTTAAGTTATCAATCACTGAAAATATAGGGACTAAATTTAAACGTATAGGAATTTGGCTATTTAAGTATTTGGTGTTGTGTCTCTGACAGTTACATGCATCTCTCTCACTTTTTCGTCTCCTTCACTCCCACTAATTAGCCCCTCTTTCAAGTGCCGCCACCATTCACTCCTTGACTTTAGTCCTTCCCTCGCAATAGAATTTCCTGCTAATTTCTTGATTTTCCTACCTAATTAAGTTGGCTACATGTTATATATATTCATCTTCTTGCTAGTAATTCCTCAAGGTAGTCAGTCTCCTTGCATTTTTGTGCTTATTGATCCTTTTCGTTCTTTAGTAACTAACAGGAAGTTTTAAGCAGCTAGCTAGCACGGTGGCCATGGTGATGATGGGACTGAGGCGGCTGGTGATGATCTTGAATTCCAAGATAAGGTTCTTGAAGATGAAGAAGGGTTATGATAAGATTGAGAAGAGTGAGAGCATGAGAGTTGAGGTGAGAAGCAGGAAGGCCAGGAAGCTCATTGAGGAGACATTAAAAATTGCTGATTCGCCATACACCAAGACTTATGCTTTTTGATGATCACCTGATCTGTTCTTGAGTTTCTCTTCTCGTGTGTTGAATTGCTACAATGTATGTGTGTGTATCATGGTTTTGTTTCTTAATTGTTAATTAAGCATGTTTGTATTGAAAATATTTAATTAATTAGTTGTCACATAATTACCTCCTTTTGTCCTCTTTGTTAATTTCCATGGCTAAGCTGCTAGGTCATGGATACAATACCATAACTCCATTCCCTTAATCTTCCTAATGTCGAGCATGCTTGCGATTTACATCATTTTTTACCTTATCAAATAATGAAGTTATGGCTTAATCAATTAAAATTGTTGACAATGATTGTGGTGTTACTTTTTCCTAGCAACTTTGAAGTTGAATTTACTAGTAACAATACATTAAGTTAGTTGTACATGTACATGGTTATTAAATTCAATTTAAGAGTTAATCTAAGTATAAAATTGAGTTATTAATCAAGTTGGTTAACCTAAATTAACATTAAAAAAATTAAAAAAAAAGTTATAGTTACATTATTTTTTTAAAAAAAAAAAACACTAATTTTTAACCGGATCAATAACCAATCTAGATTTATAAAACACAACTCACGTCAAGTCTTGAATTGACCGCTAAAAAGAACAAATGGTGTGGATTCCTCCTGAACATGGCTACTTAAAAAGAGATTGATTCTTTTTTCTTGGATTCCTCCTTGGACTTGAATCACTGTCCAGTGGCAACTAAGTGATCAAAGGGTGGGTGATCTATGTTGAATTGCATATCACATAGTCTAAACATTTAAAGACTAGTTTTCTTTCATTTTGGAGTAATTTCTTTGACAGATTATTATATGGGGCACAAAGTAAGAAGCCATCGAAGTAGAATATGCTTCCAATACTTGCTTGTCCGAAGCAAAATCATCCTCTCAGGGGGTTACACAATCCTCAAGTAAAGTGTTCAGTTTTATCAAATTAATTAAAATTGCCTTTTGTTTATCAGTTTTCTGCCCCGAGATATAACAAGAAGAAAGATTTTCAATCATGATTTTAAAGTGGAACACAATGATGAATTTCATTAACATAATGATTCGTGTGTGTTTTTTAAAGCTTTTTTAATGGTGTTTTTTCTAATATTTAACAGCCCTCATCCTTACATTAGTAATTCGCACAATAAAAAACTATATCTACTTCTCCACAGAGCGATTAAAGATGATACATATACATGAGAAGATTATTATATCTCACCGCTTTACTTGAGGTTTTAGCCCTAAAATGATTAATTAAAAATAAGCTAGCTCTGACAAAGTAATGCTAATTATGATCAATTTCAGTCCTGCTTATTAAACCCGGCCTAATCTAATGGGTCAAGGGCTTGGCCGAGGTTAAATTTTTCAATAAATATAGGAGAGTTAAGTTATTAAAAAAACTGTTTGATTTTTTTCTGAATAAAATTCAAAACCATATTATGTTAACATTTAAAAATAAAAATTTATTTAACCTAATTAACTTGTGACTTTGTCGAGTTTAATAACCATGATTTCAATTTATAAATAGCAACTTAAATTACCCTTACCCTAATTAACTTGTGACTTTGTCGAGTTTAATAACCATGATTTCAATTCACAAATATCAACTTAAATTACCCTTACATCTATCATCTCAATGATATAAATGGTAAAATAATCTCAATGATATAAATTCCCAAATCCCCTAGTGCAACTTTTGTTTTATTGCAGGAATATTAAAACAAACTACATGTAAAAAGGATTTTTAAAAAAATTACCATCTAACTTGAAACTCTAACTGATATTTAAGAGTTAAAAATAAAAATAAAAATAAAATATCGGTTACATAATTAAAAAGTTATGAAAGTCATACTAGTATACCACCAAGTTAGGAAAAAGATCTAAGCCAGATGTCGTGCAAACACGCAGGAAAAAATTGATGGACAACTGGCAAGTATTGGATGTATTATAAGTTGTATCTTAGGGGATTTGGTAAAACAAAATTATTAAATTGGTCCTATGACTAAGAGCCCAGTTTTACTTCTAACTATTTTAAATATTGAGTTAAATAAACCTGAGTTACGTGATAAATTAACTTATGACCCAGTTAATCTAACCAAACCTAAGTATAATCTAACCAAGTCAACTTCAAAAAAATTAAAAACAAAAAATTAAAACAAAGTTATTTTTGAATAAAATGATAGACCTAATCACCTGCAAGTTAACTTAACAACATGGTGACTCAAGCCCTAAACCAAGTCTAATCTCGAGCATTTTCTAACAACTAAGCCTAGCAACATTCAAACGAGACAAAACATGGAAAGTTGGTGATGGTGTGGAACTTGTTCGGACATTATAATCAAGAATTGGAGGCGGATGCCTCATGCATTTAAGGATCACATTATTGAAAATTTATCTTCAAAAGTCATTCATTTTCATTTTCCACTAAATTTAGAAAGAAAAGAATGTCCACATTAAATGGTTTATGGACTGCAAAAGGGTTTGGGAAACAAATTAGGTGTTTTAACAAAACTCTAATGGTTTTGCTCATTTGGTGTCTCTCTTGACACGGTGGTTAGAATATTCTTCATGTAATATATAATTAGACAAAGTGAACAAGAACAAAATTACATTTGTCACATTGTTATGAGCAAGAAAAGTGTGTGATGTTGTAAATTCGAAAGAAATATTATGCGATGAAGCATGAGGTGATGAATTGTATTTTACTATTTTATTCAATTTTTTTGAGACACAAAGACTCCCTCTCTTTTTTTTTACTTGGCGAATTATATGTACTTGAGAGATGGAGAGATTGACTTAAGATGTACTCTGTTTTGAGTAATGAAACTAACCTTGAAAAAAAAAGCATGAGATTGTCACTATGCCTCAGTAAATGTATTTGGAACGAAGTGAATTGAACATGCACTTCACCATGTTTCCTTCATATTTCCTTCATAAGTAGTTTCTATGTGTGTGTATACAAGTGTATATTATATTTCAGAAACTAGGCAAGGAACAAGAAAATATAATATTACCTTGTAATTCCATCATCCCGCCTATCCATCCAGTGCAAGGTTGTCAGAGCCAGGGATCTACTTGCCTTTCAAATGTTTCCATTGTATACAATAAGAGAGGTGAAGGTGAAGATTTCTGCAATGACTAATTAGTTTGGACAGGATAGGGTTTCCCATGAACATGATGTGTTAGAGAATAATCCCACTCGAAGAGTATCGCCACAGGGAAGAGGCAATAATTCATCTTGATGTCACTCCCTTGCTTCGAGATCCAGAACTGAGGTTTTGGTTGGGAACCGAAATCATCGTTGGACCATCCAGGAAAGTAACATGACATTAGTTACTAAGGAAACATTTTGGTGGCACGATGATGAATGGTAACGACACCAGACCCTGAGGTTGTCAAGAATTGGTATTGGTGTAGACGTTCCCTCCAAGAAGGTTCTGGTGAGTGTAAACACAATGCTGAAGAGAAGCATATTAACGGTTCTGATGATAGAGCATTTGAAGATCCTTGCAGTGAGTGCATATCCATGGTGACAAAGGAGGGTCCAGGCAGTAGGAATGGATACATCGAGTCTCGCACAGATGACATCTAATGAGTAGATCCTCAGGTTCCCGACTACGGCATTCACAACACACTGATCCAAATGAGGGCTGTTCAAAAATTAAAAACTAACAATTGAGAATCATATCCAAACAAGAATTCGTCTAAGAACGAAAATGAATACCTACAAAATCTTCAGAAGACTAAGAAGTTGAAGACCTAATAAACAGATACTTCCACAATAAAACCCTGTTCATGCAAAACACTAACAATTGTTGGCTAAACGTTTAATCATTCTACACAACTAAACTTCAAAAAGTTTTTCTTTCACTTCCAGTATAGATATTGTAAAGAAAAATTCAACAAATGGAGATTCTTAAATGCAGAGCCTTGGTGACGGTTTCAATCAGAGTACACATAGCTCTATATACATGTCTTTCATTTTCTCATGTACAAGATATGGTAATACAAATTCAGTATGATAAAGAGTTGATGTGACAATTATCAAAAACTTGGTGTGTAATAGACTAATAGGCATTCATAGATTCTATGTATTTCTAATCTCCATTTCACTTGACGATGAATTATCAAATCTTATACACTTGCAATTCATAAGAGTTTAAATTTGTGAAAATCATCAGGCTCTGAAGGCAACATCATTTTATCTACCGCAAAGCTAAAGTTTCTATATGATTATCATGGAAAAATTCGACATGATTAAGCATCTACACTCATGAACCCAAGGAAATGAAATGAGAATTCAGCGTTTTAATTTTTAGCAGCTTAGATGATTTATCTAGGCTTAACCCCCTTTCGGCACTATGGAGCAAGAGGGTTTAGGAATCTGACACAGCCTGGCTGTATTTTAGTCCAGTAAGCGTGGAATTACTACGCTAAAATGCAAGAAATTTGTGATGCTTCAGTATTAACAACGGCAACTGATTGGAGTATCGGGACATGTATGTCATCATGACCAAGTACAACAGCATAGTAATTATCCTGATTAAGAATTGACTAATAAGCTGAACGTCAAACATACAAGCACTTACCTCAGCACCAAATTTATTTTGTTCTTGAAGCATGCTAAATAAAACATCTACTGTTGATGAGGCATGCGGTATAGTTTGAGAATAAATTTTTTGATCAGAGGTGGCTGCATCCTCCACCTTTGTTATGATTGAAAAACCAGCCTTGCACAGAGGACAGGTTGAAATTCTTCTCCTGGAAGCCTAAATGAAACATCACCATCAGCAGCAGAAGTAAAATTTTCAACCATAACCCTCCGAAGGGTAAAGACAAACACATCAAAGTAGAGAAATGGAAAAGTTATCAATTGGCACCTAAATTCTAACAATCCAAAAAATCTCACTGCAAAGAACAAGTAAACCCAAAGATGCTTGAGACAGTTAATAAATATAATTCATTATACTTTTCATTTCAGGGGGGAATTATTAATTTGGGCAACCTATACTTTCAGATGACAAAGGCAACCCTTCAAAAGCAACTAGCAAGAAGAATGTGTGAAAATTGGATTTGGCAAGAAAATTGATAAGGTACAAACTACAAACATGACAGGATAGCAAAGTGTTTGGTCCATTATAAGTGTCACAAATCACAACTCAATGAATCAAACGTTTTTATACGACATTTAAACAAGTTTATTAATGGAAACAGAATGTAGTAATTAGACAGGAAGAAAATGCATACCATGTGATCAGCCCATTCTTGAATGCATGAATAACAAAATCGATGACCACATGGCAACACACCTCTGGTTGAACTAAATTCTGTCCAACATATAACACATGATAACTCTGCTGGAGCAGGTAATCTGGCTACAGATTCAAACTGATCCATATCTTTAACCTTTGCATTTAAATTCTCAGAAGCAGAGCCAGAGCTATCTGCTATTTCTGATGCAGTCAGTGCACCCTCAGGACATGAATTTGAATACTCAGAAACAGGTAGGTGATTCCAATGTGTTCCCTCTTCAATGTCATCCAAAGACTCAACTGCTGAACCCCTATTTTTAACCACAGCAACATCAGATGTTACTTCAGCTTCAAATATATCAAGTTTCCTTTTGCAACCTGTACGTTTAGCTGTTGATTTACTGTTATTGTTCTTATAAAGTATAACTGGATGCCACTCTTGGTCAGAATCAGAAAGCACAGTTTCCAAATTGTCTCTGGCAACATTTTTCTTCATAAGCCTTCGACCTTTACGAGAAGGTTCGGCCAAAGTGCTTCCAGTATTGCTAAGAGTATTCCTCCTTCCTCTCACGAAATGCATATTAGGCACAATATCTGACTCTTCATGTCTTGAAGAATTATAACTTGAACCTCCATGCTATTAAAACGAAAAACGAGAGAAAATTTTGTTCAGTAATCAAATGTTTCCTTTTGATAAAGGAACTATCAAACAAGTAGTCTAACAGAAAAAAACTCATAAAAAGATATAAATTGCTTTCGATACAATAAAATCATTAAAAAAAAACAAAACAAACAATGATCCTTAGCAGACAAAAAGAGAACGTGACTGTGGACTGCATGCAGGAACAGGAAATAACAGACATATACTTACAGAAGACAAGGTGCATAGACAATGAAGAAAGCTACATTGTCCCACATAAAACCAACAAGACTGTCCATGCCACATTTAGTCCGGACCATAAGACAGGATTTAAAAGTTTTTCTAGATAGACTTCTAATCTTTGCAGAATTTGATTATGCTCTGAATGACACCCTACTCTAAAAGCAGTTGGCTTCAGAGCAACAAGATTACTTTAGTATCTGGCTACCTCATTTTTCAGTTGATCTATTTAAGCTTACAATGTTCTACTTGATCTCTATATGGATCATTTTTTCATTCCTCTTTATCACTTAAATCATGTACAATTTGTTTTGGGGAAAAAAGAGATATTAATGCCCTAGGGCATAGAGTTTAGAAGTTTCCAAGGCTAGAATTTCATAGTCAGCTCAATTACACAAAGTTGTCAAGACATCATCGGAAAAGAGAGCCAAGCACATCAAGAAAACTACAGCAATAGGAACAAGTTCAACGGATGGATCTGGATGAGTACATGAAGCAGGGAGAATTTTGATTGAGTTCATTACCTCCAATCCAACTAGCCCAGAAAAAGTAGGGTCCTGAAAACAGTATCTGCTACTTGAACAGTTTTCCTGCTTCGAAGGTTTTTTTGCCTTTTTGAGCTTTGATTTATATAAATTACTGTTGTTTTTCCCAACATCAGGAACCAAACTCTGCAGTTAAATTACCATGTAGTAAATCAGTGCTGATTGTTTGATTCTCAAATCACTAAATAAACCTACCCAAATCATTCACTGAAAAATAAAGGCTTGTATTAATGCATTGGAAGTTAGAAGAATGGATAATATTCTCAAGTGTGTGTTATCTATAAATAACATGCTAACACAAAAAGGATAGCAGAAACTCTTCTTTGGAAAGTCAAACCATAAAGGACAAAGAAAGCTAGCATTTCAGTTATGCTATGTTCAATCTTGAATAATAGCCAAAACTATAGATAAGACAAAATGAAATTGAAGGGCCAACATTATAGGAGACTCTACTTTTGAACACGAAATGCTTCCTGACTGGCAGAGGACCATAAGCATAAGCCTAATGCTAGGATTTCAATCTGTGTGTACCATATGCAAACAAACTGTTGCTACCACACTCAAAATGAAAAAAAAAATAGAAATAGAAATAGAAAGTATGAGATACACTGCTAGTGCACCTTCTTGAAAGGTCAGGGTTCGAGGAGCTTTCTGTTGAGCTTTTACTGAAACTCAAACTTTCTAACTTAATACAAAAAGAATCACTCCTTTTCATATCATGGTTTTCCCTTTCAACTGATTCGTTTTCTCTACTAATTTAACTTGCTTAACTTATCTTTATTTATGTTTCTCAAGAACAGCTTGTTATGCACATCTGTGATGCATATGCTTAGATGCATAAACTGAAATAGTAAGTATAATGGCAAATCAATTGATTACTTAACATGCATCATTGATCAGAAAAATATGCAATTAGCTCCACATTTTGGGTGTCTGTGTGTGCACGTGCGTGCCAGAGAGAAAGAGAAAGGTTTACCTTTACATCATTCAACAAAAAGGAATCACTCCATGCTGCAAGGCCAGAATCTTCACAATCCACATCAACTATTCGTCTTTCAGAGTCCTCACAATTGTTGGATTTGTCAGACAACGGTTTTCTCTTCTTATTCAAGGACCCAAGTTTATCAACGTTTGGGACGTCCAAGACTAAAGGCCCCACTTCTTGTCCACTGCAAAGAACAAAAAACTGTTAGCATAAGTTCAAAGCATTTTACAAACGCTAATTGAACATGCAGGAATCCATGATTACTAAAAAGAACTAAAAAATCTCAGTAATAACAAGAACGTGTTGTGCATTAAAATAGGGATGCTTAGCCACAGCCATACCTTTCCAACATGTAAGGATACTCCGGAACACGCTTTCCTTGCTTAACACATTCTTCGACCCATCGATGATTAACAACAAGAGTATCAAACTTGCTGGCTAGCTCATATT